>NW_026855709.1:0-73544 GCF_026571515.1 Ruditapes philippinarum | reverse complement strand
AATAAAGTGAAATTTTTTTTTGCGGGTTTTTGCGAAATTTTCATTTTTGAAATTTTTTCATTACTTTTTCTTTTTAAATATTTTTTAACAATATCTTATGATTAGATTATTAACGTTTTCACTAATGTTTTCTGGATAATGTATGTGTATATTTACAATATCTTTTAACAAAGAAGAATATATTTGGAATGTACTCGTACACACGTCATTAACTAAACAAGTTATATGCTTTGAGGAATTATAATTGGAATAAACAAGATGTTAATCTGCAAATTCTTTATAATAATTATTCTCTGGAGTTCACGATTAGATTATTTCTTATGCAAGTAATTTTACTTTGTTTCACAATTCATTCGATAAGGTTGATTTATTACCTCTATACGTTAAGAGGGTCTAAACGGCATAAACGTTAATCTACATTCCGTCAAGTTTACTGTGACTATAATCATTCAAGTCTTCTGTAATAAGGTTTTTACATCGTTTTGTCACATGCTCATGTTTTCTTTGTGAAAAACTTTTATTTGTTTGTTTGTGTCTTTGTTTGTTAAGGTTACACCGTGCCAAACACTATGACAACTAGACATGGAAGGAGTTGGTACAATTTGTAACATCTGAGAATATAAGTTGATTTTCTCTAAGTAAACGATCAGGGTTGTGGATGGAACTAAGGCACAAAGATATCTGAGTGAAATCTATAACGAACATGTGCAAGTTCATGGCATGTTTGACAGTAAAATATTTATTGCAAGCTTTTTAATATGGAGCATCGTCGCCTGTTAAAAGGTAAAAATGTGAAACTCTAGTATGTCAATTCTACATTAAGAAGAACAACTTGATTATGATGGTTAGGAAGAGATAGAGCTGGTGAAGTATCAAGACAAGGTTTGATATCATTTAGTCTGTTAAATACAGCTTTGTTCCAATGTGATTTTTATTCAGATAAATGAAAGTATTTCATGCACTGGTTTAAAAATGTGGCAAATATTATCAAAATCTAGAGCAAAAGTCTGATGTGATATAGAGACATAGTTTTTTGTATCTCATAGTTTGGCATTTATATACACAATCTTAAAGAAATGATAAGATTATCGTTTACTAAGTAATTCATTTGGCTAATGTCATAATATGCTACTTTAAATCGTCAACGTATTTTGGCAAATTCAATGAAAATACTGAACAAAAACAACTGTCCAATTTATTTCCTATTAATTATGTTCTGTCAGACAATGTCGAGCTTAGACTGTTGAGAAATAAGACTAGAAAAAAGCAACAGTTTGTTTTTGTTGGTGGTGGGGGGTTGTTGTTGTTTTTTGTTGTTTTTATTTTGTTTTTGTTTCTTGATTGATAATTAGTTTTAAAAGAGCAGAAATATAATGATTAATTGTTGCAGTTTATAATTATTTACTGAATTAAGCTACATTATCGTACAAACTGTTAATTTTAGCATGCGCCAAGATAATAGCATAAAGAAATATATGTGTAGTAGCGTTTAGTCTATCTCAAACAGAGGTTTCTTTATATACGTTACATTATTGCATTGCAGTTTACTTGTAAGAAATGTACAATCACAGCATTGACATAACATTGGTTGCTTCCTTTTTTTAATTTCTCCATCTTTAGACGGTTCCTTTTAGACAAAAAATTAGATTTAAGGACTGACATTTCAACATGGCAATGTGATATGCAAGTGCATGTTTGTTCTAAATTAAAACCGAGACTCCAAAATTATTGAATTTAT
The DNA here is from genome assembly GCF_026571515.1 of Ruditapes philippinarum. Lineage (NCBI taxonomy): Eukaryota > Metazoa > Mollusca > Bivalvia > Venerida > Veneridae > Ruditapes > Ruditapes philippinarum. The sequence goes on along the minus strand of NW_026855709.1, from coordinate 71,806 downwards.
ATAGGGCAACGTACTTTTTTCACTTTATACTTCTAAACATTACATTTGGCGGAGTTTTATGATTTCCTTTTTCGGTTTAACTTTGCATCCAATGATACATGTTTTTTTTCTGATTAGCATGTATTTTTTTGTCATAGTCCCAACTTCTTAATGCATTAATGAACAACAATTGGAACACACAAAAGTCCGAAAAAGGCTAATTTTGTATACATATATCGTTTGTTCATGTAGTTCTAAAATTGTGCTGATAAAGATGGTATTGCATACTTGCATGTTATGCTCGGATCGAGAGAATATGCAATTAATGTCTTCTTCCCTTCATTTATTATTTATTTGAGGGTGAAGCTTCTTTTCATCCGTCCAATGTCTGGCGTTTTTTACTTCAGGTATAAATAGTTCATATACTTGACTTTTATTCCAACAAATCAATGACAGGCATCATACAGTTGTACCAGTTCCGACATGCTATTTATAAGGTGATTTTTTTCTGAAATTTGAATGCTGCTAAAGTCGGTACTAAGGTATGCGTGCTTAATTAAAGATAAAATAACAGATTCGTTCAACCCTAGTTAGATACATGTATTTTCATTGCACTGTTTTCATGAATTTCTAGGGTCACTATTTACTTAATCGCTGCTATTGAATCTAAGATATTGATGTACGTCTATTTTTACAGTTTTGTTTGTTTGTTTTATTTTACGCCTTTTCCCAACAGTATTTCAGTCATATAGCTAACCATCGTTCCTGGAGAGTTACACATGTACAAGACTTCCTCCGCGCTAAACTACCAAAGCATCTCCCAGGGATCGAACCCACGCCAGAGAGGTAACTGGATTAGAACTCATCGACTCTTACCCCTCGACCACAGAGGCGGTTTATTTTTACAGTTGAAGTGTTTTATTTAACATACTCAAATACTATTTAAGTTTCACAGATAGTCACTTACATGGACTACTGTCGTCCTGTAATAGCTTGCAACATTGTCATTTGTGTTAAATTGTTAGTTTTCGCTATGTGTTTGAAATTGTAACTGGAAAGATGTAACTCAAACTCAGACATATAATGCACAACATCGATAACTTTGACCAAAACAGTAGACTTTAGAATTATTTTATAATTTTACTTGTTTAAATTATACTGGTTTAATACATAATTATGTTGTCACTTCTTTCCAGTTAATAGTTTCCATAACGTAGTAAATGTGACCTTCACTTGAATGATAACAGAACAACCAGTTCTATAACACGTCCCAATTATTTCTTAAAATTCTAATGGTTAATCTTGATATCATTTTAATATATTCAACCTGGTGTTAACTGAGAGTTATAAAGAATTAGCATCATTTGTTGTAGATGAAAATTACCTACTTGTATCGGGGTTAATGATGTTACAGAATGTTCAGATGGTAATTATTGACTGTAATCTACCTTCCAAGACGTATAGAATAACTATTTATCATTAAGTTTGAACTTTACTCTGAAAGAAAGACACCTCAATTATAAGTGGTAGAAAAGCTTTGGCTTATTTCCATGAAGTACGAAAAATTATTTAACGTTACTTCAAGATAAAAGATAAAACAATGCATGTTCTATAATTACAAGAGTTACACTAAGATAATAAATTTGCAAACATATTTTCTTGTTTTGGATAATTATTTTCAGCGTATTGTTTTTAATTTCGATATTCTTATGAACATGACTTACATATTGTAGAAAACTGAAGCTGTTGCTAATTCGATGCAAATTTATTTAACAAAACTAACACAATAATATATTTTCTATGTCTCTTAGTGTATACAAGACACAATAAGAAAAATGGCTTTTCCGCCAACAGTCTGTAAAGGTTATAAAATCATGTCACTGTGAAGCAAAGATAGATGCAACTTTACTCATAATCCTCATCAGTATTCCAACTATAGTTCAAATAGAATTGGAATCAGTCATAGCAAACAAGCTAAAATATAACCAAACTTATTAAATGAAAGTAGAACGTCTTATGCAACACCAATTAAGCATTTATTTCCGTTGAAGAAAATATGTTTAGACAAAAGAAGTTCTTGCAAGTTTAATTACGTATAACACATGAGTCAAAGAATTTTACAGGTATAGCTCATGGTATATATCGTCTATAACGCCACCTTACATTAGTTTAAGGACTTGTTCTTATCATTTCTTGGGGGGGAATAGTAACTACTGTCTACAATTATAAAATAATCTCTTTTATACTCATAGAGTAATTGAGATAACTAAACAAATTAAATTGCAAAATCATATTGAATACCTCATAAAGTAAAGCAATAAAATGATATTTCACAAACACTTTTAATCTAACCTTAATAGTATCCAAAATGTTGTCGACTCAGTTCATGGACGATACTGTAAAATGGGTGTGGTGACAATCCTGAGATACGGAACATCTGGGATAGTATTAGATATACGAGTAAAGAGAAAACTTAACTTATGAAGTTGTACTGTGTTGATATTTGTCGTTATTTAAGACAATAAAACTTTTAAATTTGTGATTATATCGTATGTAATTACTATTATATTGACTCAATTTTGAGCCATAAATATATTTAGAGCTATATACATTTGTATTAACAACCTTGAAATGGAACCTCACAATACAGGATTTGTGTATTAATAGAAAAATAATACCCTATATAGCGTAAGTTTATGCTGATATCAGTAAACATTATTGACGAATGTGGCAGACGGGAGATGGGAACTCTCTATTTTTAATACGATCCCGGCTTTGCTGAATGTCATATGGTAGTGGACAATTTCCGGGATCTCTATATATCTAATATGACATTAGTTTCTTACCATTTATGAATTGTTTGAAATACTTAAACAAAATATGTCATTCAAAAAACTAGTTCACTATAATTGGTATAGTCTTAAACTTGGTGTACACATATTTTAGGTAGTATATATTTTAAACGTATGTTATTGTAAATTAAAACTTTATCGAAACCATCAAACTATTAAAGAAACACCGTCAGAAAAAAATACATTTCCTGACACACTTACATAACATATCACATATGAAACAAATGTTAGATGACAGGAAGTAAGTTCCCGGGATTACTATATATGAAATACGATCCCGGATCCCAGCCTTTCTAAAGGCAATTCCGGGAAATTTCCCCACCTGGAAAATGTAAGATATCGTTCACGCCCCTTGCACCGTACTAGTATTGAATAAAGTTAATGAAAAATTATGACAGGGCATGTTTTAACCGCCTAATTTGCAGACAATATGTTCAGTTTTTCGCTATTACCTTGAAGTTAATCTATCATATTAAAAAAAACAAATTGCATAACTTCACGAGCAATCTTTAGGAGTAGGCTTCGTTTAGGACATATTAGATTCGAGGTTTGTCGGTCTACGTAAAATGATGTAATTTAGATTGAGTGCTGGTACAATTTCACAAATATCATTAATGTGTTTTTTAAGGAAAACGGTTAAGTGTGATAAGAATTTGTGAAACTTTGTAGCAGAAACCCAATCGTTAAGCAATTACAAAATATCAAGTGTCAGTAGGTCTCCAATGCTAACTTACGTATAGTTTTGTGAAACAAGAAAGCTTTATTACTTAAAACGTATAATTGACAACGACCAAGAGTTGTTACTTATATAGTACATTTATGCATAGATAATATCAAAACAAGAACGTTTCCAATAATTTCCTTTGATGCGTTATTGCTTTGTTACAAATAACAAGCAATACGCAAAAGTAATAACTTGGTTGGAATTATATAAAAAAATAAAGAGTTTCGTTTTATCACTAGATCTTACAAATTTGTTAAATACAACAGTAAAACAGTTGATAACGCAAGCAAAGATCTAACATATCATTTCTTTATTTCATATGTTGCTTAAATCTGCCGTTTATAATAATCGTTGATGTTTACCAAATACTGTTGATGTACTTTTTCATGTATGTCTCCTTAGTACTTCAAATACAATTATTTCCAGACATAACGTTACGTTTACTAGTGTATTAAACGAAATGTCACTTTTGATTAAAGCAAATAAAAACTTTCTGTTGCCTGTTAGAAATAAAATATTCGCGTATAAGTTAATATTGTTTGTTTTACTGAATCAAATAAATTATGAAAGTGTCAAGGCATATGATGAACGCGTATGTAATTTGAACATTAAAGAAAAGTTGCAAAATCTAAATGTAACTTTGTACCTTTTGTATCGCCTCTTCAGAGTAGTGGCGACATATATGGATTACTTCTCCGTCCGTCATATGTCTGTCCGTCACAAAACTTGTCTTGACTACTCCTCAAGTTTAGTTGTGCATGGTTTGTCCGGATTACTCCCATTTTTACCACTTATGCGATTTCGTTGTTACTATATATGATTGAATAGCTCAAGTACTTGTGTACATTACAAGTGTATTCCTATTGAATAATTTAGAGTATTTTCGATTTATCTAAAATCTATTAATTACCGATACAATACAGAAATTTTTATTGGTTAATCTGTTGGGTCATTCTTTAGGTATTTGTATTTTTCGGGTCACTGATTTAGTTGTATTCCTATGCGTTGTTATAAATTCAGTCATCTTTTCGCGGTCTTTACAGTTCTTAGACACATTTTGGTTGATACAGATCTTTTTTCGGTGATTTATGACCCTTGAATATAAAGGCATTTTGTCATGTTAATGATTTTAGTTCCCTGCTACACAGTATCTGTAACATGCAATTGGCTAGCATGAGGCGGCACAAGTGCTCAGAGAATTGACAAAATAAAAAAAACGGTAACTTGATCATATCAAATATATGCTGTATAGATTTCAAAGTTTATAAAACATGGATGAGCTTGTGTATGTACATAATGTTTATATTGATTTTTAAACAATCGCCTCATTTTGACATAGTTAATATACAAGTATTTACAAAATACTATAATATAAATATAAGTTTGAAAATTGTAAGTTATCTGAACAGGTCTAATTTTGGAATTGAGATCTATAGCGGTCTTGTACGTTAAAATAAAGGGTAATCTTAAAATGACTCAAACGCTTTTAACGCAAATCGGACTAAGAATCGCACTTATTTTTTCTAGATGTCGATTGTCATTTTTATTCTGGATATATTTTTATTTTTCGTTAGTAGAACTATGTAAATTTTTCAGATTTTATATTCTTACGCTTTTGATTTTCAGTGGAGCTCCTTTAAAGTGTGATCACGGTGCGAATAAATTTATTAGCCTAGGCTTTATGTTTGCTACTCTCCATTATAATTAGGTAATTAAGTATAGCAACGAAGAAGATCACAAATATATACGTCAATATATACGAATGAGCAAGTAATTTGGAAATTTTACTCAAAACTGCAAGATTTGTTTTAAAAAAGACGATGAAAAATGGACTAAAAGTGTTTTTTGAAACATAATACAATATGTAAGGCAAGCTTAATTAACAAAGATTTCCACAGAAATCCGTAACAATTTCCAGTAACTCCATGACAGTTATCATAAGAACTCAAAATAAATTTTCATAAGAAGTCCATCCTTCGTGTAACAGTTCCATCCCCGTTGTGATGTTGGAAGTTAAAACAACAAACAGTAATCACAAGACAGCATTGTATATAAAGGTATCATATATATTTTTATTGGTATTAATTAAATCAAAATCAGCAATACAAGAAATCAAATAATTCAGACCATCGGAAAGCGTTGGTGAAATCGATATGGTACTGTGGCGAAAACACGATGGTTTGATTATTGAAAGGCAATGGCATATTTGGGAAATGCGGGTGCAAAATGGTGAAACACGATTGTGCAATGATGAAAACGTGATTGTAATATGGTGAATCGCGAAGGCATGCGATAGTACGATGGCGCGTATGTGAAAGCGCTGATGAATAAACGATATAACCACGCGTTTTCAGCATCATTATATCGCATTATTGCGATTTAACCATAGGGTCTTCGCATTTTTTCATCGCATCATCGCGTTTTAATATTATGCCGTCGAACCATAGCGTTTTCACTAGCGTACTTTGCACTGAAGACCAGTAATGAAAATGGAATAAGAAGTCACGATAGTTCAAACAGAACACCGTGTTAGACTGACATTTCGTTTGTCATCATTTATTCATAGGTCTGTACTAAAATGCTTGCATTTAAAATAACGCTCGTGCATAATGTATACTGGTTTTCAATTTAGCAATAACGCTCTTTGCGGATTGTTTTCAATTGTTGATACCTTACATTTGGAGGAAAAAACGATTTACGTTCTAACAACTAAACAAATTTGTATATATTTGTGTACGAATTACTAGGTTTTTTTTACATAAATTGATAAAAGTATTTTATCACTAGAAAACGGAAATTTAGTGATAGTGCATACATATTTACTAGTAATTTCTAGATACATTTCTTCCTCCGATATGCATTATTGAGTTAAATAAATCAGTTGCTCAAAAGTATAAATTAATATTTTTAGTCCCCCTTATTACAAAATGTTGCATTGTTTCTTTAAAAAACATCAAATATTATTGCGATTCAAAATGAACGCTGCAGAAAAAAAATCCGGACTATTCCCTTGTAGCATGACTTGTTTTTACCGTGCATGATGTTTAAAAGCATTGTTTACAAAACATGTCGGCATTGACTTTAATCAACAGCATGTTAATTCTGGTCAGGTTTTCGAATTTGCCAGTGATCATATAAGATGTTACAAAAAAAATCGGTGAAAGACAACCAGTCATTTAAATCAGAATATTCACTATATCCAAGAAATCCTCCCTGGCCATTCGAAGCTGTTGCTTACACCACTGTGGTGTGTTACCTAACCACAGGCCAGATTAAGCCCAAAAGTACCATCAACAATTTCTGTATGAAAAAAATAAAAAAATCGCGTGTTTATCGTAATCTTAAACATATCACACTTCAAACGTTTCAACATTCGTCCTCCTTGGATTTATATCTTATCAAAAGGCATATGGTGTTGTACATAAATTGTGGAATAGCAAACAATCAAAGGTTAAATTACTTAATTTGTAAATATTTGTTGACTTAACATCTTTTATTTTTATCAAATGTTAATTTTGACAGCAGCGATAATAGCTGTTATCCAAGAAGTAAAGCTATGTTTGTATTGCAATTAACAAAACTAATCATTTTTTTATTTACATGATATCTTAAAAGTAATTAGAAAACTATGTAAGGCTAACTGCAATTATGCCGATCAAAATTTAGAAACACCGTCAAAAAATAATTTCCACTCTTGTTTCCAAGCATAAGCTTATTTTCGTTTTCTCCAAACCTTTTAAATGGACTTTGTAATTCCCAAACAAATAACAAAATTTAGATACAAATCTAAAATATACCTAGTTAGAAGCAGCTTTGCGTACATTATACCATTATTTTCTAAATTCTTTTTTATTTTGTTGGAAGACTGATGTTTGATTAATTTTGTTTTAAGTAACTGTTTTGGTATATGTATGTGTGAATAATTGTTAGAAGGTCTCGAGGAAGATTGGATTTATTCTAAAAGTGTTTAATCTTAAAAAATATTCATATCTTTCTTATGGATTTTTGAAAATATTCATATTTTTGTCTTTCGGCAGGCAATGTTAACACTTGTAAAATCTAAAACATAATACAATGTACTTAAATATGCATTTTTACGTTATCTTATAAAAGAACATTTAAAATTGCTAGAGAATTCAATTCGAAATATTTTATCTTAGGAGTTTAAGAATTATCTTTGAAATTTTGGCTATCGAACAAAACATGTAAGTGGAAATATCTTACAAAGATTTCTTAAAATAAAAATGGTGAAATGTATTTACGTTCATGTTAACTATTTTTGGACATGAAAATAAAATTTTCGAAATGAATAATTGCCATAACTGTATTGTTTTGTTTGTTTGTTTTTGGGTTTTATGTCAAATCGACACAGTATAGGTCATATCGCGACGTTCCAGCTTTACTGGTGGAAAAAGACCTCAGGTGCCCTATCGTGTATTATTTCAGGCACGAACGGGCACCTGAGTAGAACCACCGACGTTTCGTAAGCTAGCTGGACAGCTTCCTCACATGAAAGAATCCAAAGTCCCTGTCGGCAGGATTCGAACCCAAAGCGGTGAGGGGCAAGTGGTTTGAAGTCAACGACCTTAACCACTCGGCCACGGACGCCCCACCATAACTGTATAACTGCGTTCAGAGAACGTCTGTTTCTTTTGCTCATCTTTCCTCGAAAGTCGAGGACCGGACCGTATTATGCAGGATACATGTTGGACTGTTATATTTATAGTGTTGATATATGTTTCAAGTTCTTAAGATAATTTGAGTAATTTTCAAAGAATATAAAATCTGTAAGGAGGGATAGAATATGTTGGATATGTTAGTATCTGATTTCCAATGTCAGAAATATGTAGAAAAGTATAAATTGTTGAAGAATATTCACAATGTTAGTTATATCCCCGGCTTTATTTCCTATTGAACAGGTGTTCTAAACGTGTTGCATAATATATGAATATATCTTATTGTAATATTACCTTTTAAATAAATTTAGAAATTTAACTGCCTAACAATAAGGTTCTATCGTATTTGGTTATTCAAAAATGCAACCAATCAACGTCATATTTCAAAAGCAACAGGATGATTACAAATATGCGGATTTATCCGAATCAACAAATAGATTAGCATACGAAAGTCGAGAAAAATTATAGTGAGGAAGCATTACAATAATTGTAAATAACATTGGAACGAATATTAACCCGTTAGGATAATTTAACAATTACTAGTATGATTAAATTAAAACATCAATAAAAAAATTATCAAAACATTATGATCATATTTCGTTTGATTTAATCATAATTCCATTGCACACTTGAAAGCATGCCGATATTTATATGTGTTTGATAATGAAACCAGCATCAGATTAATTACATTTATTGTTATTTTCACGTTTACACATATAGTTTCTAGTTAAATAGTCTATTTATATGCAGTAGTTAATTTCATCTAATTGAAATGGTACATACGTTCTCGTATATTAGAAGTAATTCATATTTCATTAATTATACACGTGGGGGTAGTAAAAGTTAACCTGACATCGCCAATTATTGAGAATTGTCCAATGAATGATATGATGATTCACTTCATTTGTATACCGGGCTGTCTGATGCTTCCTTTCATTTCTAGAATATATCGAACGTAGACGAATCTAAAGTAAAATAAAAAATATTTTTTATCATCCATTTGTAAGGAGAATACGTAAAATATCAAATATCAAATAGATTAAATTAACGTCTTTGATAATACAGTTTCCTTGCTACATTTATAGTGACTAACTTGGCGATTAATCATATGATGACAGCTTCATGTTATCTGTAAAATCATTGACACGTATCACCATTTTTACGATAAAAAAAACGGTATACTGCTCAAGTTTTGATCGCCAGCTAAGATTTCAATGATTTCTTAAAATCTTTTGACAAAAAAAAATTGAATTTTATTCCTTGCAATTTTAACGACAAAAATAAGATAAAAGCGCAAAGAACAGTGTTTTGTTTTATATTAGTCAGTTAATATTGCGTCCAGAAATAATTAAAAGAAAATTAATGATATATTAACGTTTTCTAAAATCAAGACTAAGATCGTTATAATTATTTAACGTTTCGCACTGACTGGTACATTTTATATATAAATAAGTTTATTTAGATGTTCTTATTTTCGGAGTCATGCTGTGAACTGATTGTATTATAATCAAAATGGGTATTATAGTTGAAATCGTTTTATAATACATTTATTTAATTTCAATAATCACATGTCTATTTAAAATAAGTGATCTCGAAGCGGGGATCAGGTTCATCATTTCATATATAACTATTGTAGAGGGAAATGTTTTTGTCATGTTTATTTTATAAGTCTATGTGGACTAAACGATCCCAACTACAAAACATAAAAAAATTAATTGCTGCCGTTTATATATAATTACTGAATTAACCTCTTTTATCGTAGAAATTGTTTGTTAGTTTGAATGCCTGGTATCAAAATGGGTATATTATTTGTAGCCGTTTTAATAATACATTTATTTAATTTCCATTAACACTTTTCTATCAAAAATAAGTGATCTCGCAGGGATCGATATTGACCACAGGCTCATGATTTATATAACTATTTTAGAGGGAAATATTTTTGTCATGTTTATTTTATAAGTCTATGTGGACTTAACGATCCCAACTAAGTCGGGACCAGACATAATTTGTTATACCCTTGTGTATAAGTATATTAGGCAATTCCAGTAATTGTAGTATTACATAAGTCGGAGTTACCACATGACAGGGCTTATTGATATACCATTGTGTAAACCACTTTTTCATGCACTAGTTAACACTTTGGTCAGGTAATATTACCATGACGCCCTGATAAAATCTACAAGAAACGAACATCTGATGTGGATATATGTATAGATTGTTTGTATTTCATATTTCTGTCAAACACATATGCAATCTTAAACAAATTAAGATATTATCATTGTTAAAGTAATTCACTATCCAATATGCTAATATTTATACTCAATGCATTTTGGGCATTATTCAATGAAATAAGATTTATGTTTTAGAAGTGAACGTAAAACCCCCTGATATTGGTAGGGTGACAATCAGGACCTAGAAAATGATGAACCTGGACACTCATTGCAACAATTAATGTTATATACCAAAATGTTCATTAAAGTCTGTATTATATGAAACCACCGGCATAAATTGGCAAAAATGATGGCGAACAAAGAAATCCAAGATGGCCGCCAAGATGGCCGCCATCATGGAAAATTTCAAGAAATATTCTTTAAGCTATACTTTTATTGTAAATTTTGAAATTTAACAGATGGTATCAGCCCTTTACATCATTTTAAGGGAGCTTGCATAATTCAAAACTTATTTTGCTAGTTTTCTGAATCAAGGCAGTGTCAAATTTAATGATAAAGTGAAAAATAATAGAAGATACAGTTAAAAAAATGTATAAATTAACACCAATTTCATTTAATATTTTAATGAAAAGAGATGTGTAACATAGCATGTCTATGTCAAAATGCTTTTACAGTATCAATTATGAAAACATTAATTATTTCAATATCCAAAAAATTAACTTTTACATTTTTAATTATCATTAAAGATCCTGTAACACATTTTTTTCATGATTTTATTTCATAAATATGATGCTCAAATTAAAATTTGTCAATATTGTAAGTTCCAATAAGCATTATTTACAAAGATATTACCAAATTTAACATTTCATGTAAATAAAGGGAGGTAATTAGAAATTTATTTTGTATAAATTCTAAGTCAAATTTTCCAACAAGAAATGAATGCATATAATTTATTGATTAAATATAATGTGCACAAATATTTGCAGTACACATTTTACATATTCTTTGATGTTTGAAAATTGTTTTATTTGCATAATTATATACATATATATTTTTTTGCAAGTGCGGTATACACACAGTAACAATATCAATCACAAAACATACAGGATCTTTAAAAGAATTTCATTGTTGTATAAATATTTTGATAAAAATTACTTTTAGATTCTTAGCTGATAAATTTTACAACTCTAATATAAACATGTCATAGTGGTCAATAAGGAAATATATTATCACCTTTTGATTTTAACACTTTATGGCTTAATTCTCAATTTCCTAGTCTTTGTTATCAAACAAGCCATACTTGATTATCTTTTGACATTTATTGCTAATATAGCTTAAGGCTTAGTCACTATGACAACTCTTTCTTAATTCATATTGTTGCTTTTATATTTTAAAGGAGTCTTATTTTAATTTTGGAACATAGAACATCTAAAAGTCTTATTTTAATTTGGGAACATTAACATCTTAAAGTCTTATATAGAATTTCGGACATATAACATCAAGTCTTAACTTAGAAAATAAATAAGTAAAATTAACTTAAGCAAAAATTCAGGTGCTAGCTGTGAAAATATATGTGTGGACTATATGATTATTTTGTATTTGAGAACTTTCAATGGGCTATAAAGAAATAAATGAAATAACATCATACTGGACTTTTGAGTTATAAAATAAGTCATCATAACAAAGAGGATACTGGATAATAATAATACACCAGTATCCCACACACACCTAACCAACCGAGGGTTTCCGTGTAGGGCGCTCACTACGCCAGCGAGTTCGATTCCCCAAACGACCCCAAAGCGAAGGCCCTGCCGGCGACCCTCGGCTACAGATGCTTTACTATGACTTTTTTATATTCGTTTTGAATGAATCTTTATCTTATTTCAAAACCTATAAAAACATTATGAAAGTTCAAACATGTACATGCATAGAAGAGTGTAGAAACAAGCAGTAACATTATTTGTTAACTAAGTTCTTTTACGTGTATGTTGTACATAAACATGTTTATATAAATGTAAAATTCAGCAAAACCAAAACAAAAATCAGTGGTTCAATTTGATAAAATTTAAGGGGTTTCTCTACAGTAACTTTCTATACTTCTATGACACAGTGATTTAAAGAAGATATTGTAATTATTGTCAAACCACAGTCATTGTAACACTTTTCAATTTCACTATGGACAACCATCATCACGATTATCATTTGTCTCAACATTTGCCAACGATGGCAAATGGATTTGCCCTAGTAAAACCCCTTTGGAAGAACAGGCCATTATGGTACACGGCTGTTCATTGCCCAAACAAACACAATCATCACTGCAAAGGTTAGAACAAGTATATGCATGGTCACTCAAAAGTTCCGGTACGGCTGAAGGTTGTGTCATAAGCTGTGGATTGTACATTCCTAACTATATCCAAAGTTGATGAAGTGGAGGAATTATTGTTTTCAAAGATGAACGCCATACGAATAACTGAAGTATACAGTAAATGAAGAACAAAGCTATCATTTGTTGGAGGTCATTTCCTTGATATCCAGTTTTTTGCAAAGAACAGGGGATGATCAAAGAACATTGAGGGAGGTGCAATGATGTCTATACCAGAGACCAACACACTTAAATGCAGCAGTGTTTTAGCATTAATTGGAAGTACAAGATCTTTCCTTAGGTCAGTTAGATTTTAAGATCATTAACAGCCTTACACATTATCTGAAAAAGCCTTCCTCTTTCCTATGCTACGGAATGATGAACATGTATCACAACCTTTAAGATAATACACAGAAAGTATGATACTTCCCTGCTGCGAAGGCAGGACACTGAAATTTTTACTGTATGTACTGGCATATTTCTTGTCAGGTCTCTGTGCATACCTTTTCTACCAGTTGTTCATCTAATCCTCCTGCTGTATAATTAGTGGTTTTCTCATCAGGACAAGAAACTCACGACAGTTTTCAGCGAGATATCTAGTAAATTACTTTGTAGGTGCTTTTTTGTTCCCCGCCTTTTCGTGTCCGGTCCATAACTTTGTCATTTATCAAAGGAATTTGAAATAGTTACGAGTATGCACAAATGATTTTTATAATAAGACGATGTGTGTCATGTGAAACAACCAGACCCCTACCTCTAGGGTCAAGGTCGCCCTTACTCATTCAAGGTCAACATTGTCTTTTTGAAGGTATATGTCGTGCCCGGTCGATAAACTTTCTTATGTTTGAAGCGATTTTGTAAAAATACTTGCCACAATTATTCACAATAATGAGACAATGTGTTATGCTCAAAAACCACCAACCTCCAAGGTCATTATTAGGTCAAGGTCACACTTAGAGGTAAAACATTAAGAGAGTATGTTATTATGGTATATTTTGTGTCCCGTCCATAACTTCGTCATTGATCAAGGGTTTTTTAAAAAACATTTTGCTCTTATAGTCACAATGATAAGATGAAAAGGATGATATGTCATGCGTAACACCTGTGTCAGGCACGAAACATGGGTCCCTACCTCCCAGGTCACACTTAGAGGTCAAAGATTAACATGGTCTGTTATAGGGTATATTTTGGGTCCGATCTATAACTTCTTCATAGTTCAAGGGATTTTTGAAAATACTTGGCACAAATTGTGACAATAATAAGACAATATGTTATGCTTAACACCTGCACCCCTACACCAAGGTCAAGGTCACACTTAGAGGTCAAAGCTTAGTCCTGAGATCCATACCTCAATATTTTTAAAATAGCACAATTTTATGCTTCATATAAAACTTCCCTGAGGCGGGAAAACTTAAGCTGTTTTGAAAAAAAATAAATTCATATTATAATAGACGTTGAAATATGATTTTCTTTTTCAGAACAGCTCTAATTACGTTTTGTTGATACATGTGACAAGAATATGCGCTGGGATTGACAACTATACAATTCTTTTCTATTTTAAAGCATTTGAGCTCAACACTCAAAGTCTCTGTGCAACAAAACTGTCTCACACAAAAACTAACAATATTTGTTTTTTTAGACAATTTAGTAGGTTCCTTTCTACTTTTAATGGAAGTTCAACACCACTTGCAATGTTTAAAAGTTGAAAAGGTGGATAAAGAAAATGGATCGATAAAGGTGTCACTTTCGAATACACTCAACATCTTTTTGACTTTGTATGGAAAGGTGAATCTGTGTGATGTTTGTTTGAGCAAGAATTATTGTCAGACGTGTAAGCCATGGCATACTTAGCAATTAATGGCCTTGCAAGAAACCAGTGAGAGTGAGAGAGCGCACAGTCATTATGGGTTAGACCTATAATGCCTCAAGAGGATTCCAGTGCTTTATTTTCTTCAAGGATATACTCAAACTAAACATAATAAAACATCCAGTACTTAGTTTAGCAACAAACTTGCCTTCTTAACTCAATTGTAAATCGGTAATTCTCTAACAGCAAATAGGCCTGAATCTTGAATATATCTTTCTAATGGAAGAAAACAAGAAGGGCAAAAGTATTGATGTTGCCTACTGATTTGCTAGCCATAACCCATGCATTGAAGATGCCAAATAATGTTAAATTGGTAAGGAAATCTTTGACAAGTAATCTAAGACGGTGATTAAACTACTCCTTACATAAACAATTTATTCAGAACATGATAAAAAGTATTATTTCCCAAATTTAACATATTAAAGACTATATGTATATAATACGTTTAGTGTACCCGTGATTAGCCTATACTCCATTTAATTGGGGGGGGGGCACATGTACACATGCAATTAAACTGCTAAAATATAGAAAAGAGTTGATAAACTTTACATTTCTTTTCATAAATAATGCATTCTCAAATGACCCAATAGAATTCATTTCTTTGGAAATTAAATAAACTTTTCTTTATTTAACTGGAAAAAAATATTTGCCTTGAAAATACCAACGTGCGTTTTTCATATTCTATCATGTTCCACGAAAGAAAAACCAACGTTAAATGTCGATTATAACAATGAATATCAAAGGTGAGCTTCAATTCATATACAAAATTTTTCAATTGGTAGGATAACATGAAATTCCTGCAGAAATTTTTATTGTTAACCCACTGCTTAAAGCAAACTTTCTTTCGAAACTTCTTTTTTATCAACAAATTTTTATAAGTAAATACAAATCATGCATGTAAATTTGTTTTAAATGATATGTTTAACTTCGTACATTCACTACAGTGACTTGAATATGTGATAAATATTAAAAATGTATCCGATAATATGCAAAATTTTAGCCATGTTAAGTTAGGAGTGAAGTTCAGTATCAAAAGCGGCCATCTTGGCGGCCATCTTGGATTTCTCTGAATGCCATCATTTATGCCAATTTATGCCGGTGGTTTCATAACCTGCAAACTTTTACGAACATTTTGGTATATAACATTGCTTGTTGCAATGACTGTCCCACCTACCCTATTTTTTATCAGACTTTTCAGGTCATAGTCACTCTACCATATATAATCCAAATTATTTAATCTACATTGTTATAACATTCATTTGATGTAATAACCCATTGCAACGAAGAACCAAACACTTGTCAGTTCATTTTAATTTGTAAAATCTTCTGCCGACCGCAATTTAAGAAAGATTAGTTTAAAAATGTTTATTTAAGCTCGACTGAGAAACAAATTCTTGCAACTTATATTAATCACTTTCGACCGCTGCCTTTAGAAAAATTGAAATGAAGTTTTTCTTTTATCACTCGATTATATATTATTGTATACATGGAATAGATATTATAGCTAGTTTTTATAAAATTTAGTTCTTCAACCGTCCGACATGTGGCGTGATGGATTATCAGTTCTAAAAATAACAAAAACATAAATAATTAATTGCTGCCGTTTATAAATAATTACTGAGTTAACCTCTTTTATCGTAGAAATTGTCTGTTAGTTTTGGCACGTGCTAATATGATTGCGCAAGGAATGAAAATGTTCTTGTATCGCAGATAGTAGCGTATAGCTATAGTCTATCTCAAGTTAAGCCTTCTAAGCTTGCATAGTACGGAACGAATGTGATGTAACTTATCAAAGCAAGGCAGTTATTTTGATATACAAGACATTTACATATATCACATTATTTAACATTGGCTACTTCCATATTAAAGATTTTCCTAGTTTCTGTAAGATATATATGATGCTGCCCACAAACACGAGAATGACATCTTAACATGATTCATTTATTAAAGGCTATCCATAAAAGACGATGATTTTTCCATAGCATTGTGCTTTTATAAAATCTTATTTACACGATTACATATTTATAGCTACATTTTTTTTACAATAACAACTTCTAAAGTAATTTAAAATTACAATCAGACAAAAAGTGATTTTTTTTCGTACACTTGGTTTCGTGTGTTCCTGCATTTCTTACATCTTGCTGATAAAGATGCCAGTGTGCATGTTATGCTCGTATCGACAGAAATGCCAATTTATTTGCATTATTTATGTGCTATTTGCATCTTAAAATGAGAAACATTTTTCATGAGTCAAACATCGGGGATGTATATAAAGTTATTATGGTGTTTTGAAATTGCTGAATTGTTTTAGTGTCAATTTGATTCATTATACAAAAACTAGTCATTAAAGGGATAAAGTACACAATTCATTATCTAACTTCAATTTATCCACATTTATGACGGATATAATATAGTATTCTGAACATTTAAAGTACCGCCGTGTTTAATAAGAAATCGAATTTCAATTATAGGTCGAATATTTGCTAGTTGAAAAAATCTGAAATATAATGTTAAACGTTATTATTTCATGAAAAACTCCGTAAAATGTTAAATATTTCTACTACTAAGATAACTTAATACGTTATTTCAGTCCATATGACGTTTGCCTAAAGACAAGTTATGTTCAATAACCAGGTATATTTCGTTCATCTGGAAATATTAGCTTTTATGATAAGAAGTAAACAAACTCTACACTGTGGTCTAGTTTTTCATAAATTTAAAATGATAATTAAAAAAAAATCTCTTGATATCGATTTAATATATTCTACTTGTGGTGATTTGAATTTCATGTATCTGTAAATATAATAACTTATTCCAATAAGTTGTAGATGAAAATAACCTACTCATTCAGGGGTTAATGTGGTGGGAGTATTTTAGACGCTTATTACTGTCTGTAATTAACAAATCTATTTCACCACGACATATGTGATGAACTCGTATAATTAAGACTGAACTTAACTCTTGAAGAAAGAGACCTCAGTTATAAGCAGTTGCAAAGCTTTGTCTCATTTAGATCATCGGAACAATTATAATCTTTTCGATGTATCATCGATGAAGTAATACATCTACTATAATTTAAATAGGTGTATAGTCCACAGACACCAGATGATAATGCATTTGCAAACTTATTCCTTTGTTTTATAAGAAAATTTGCCAGAGAGTTTAATTCTCCTTAATGTCCAAATTCAAGTACTACGGGTATCTATAAATATGACATCCTTGTTGTTTTCATGTAAATTACAAAAAGACATATTTTCTATATCTCTAATGTATGCAATATAAAACACAAAAAATATAGTGTTATAGTGTATCGGCTTATAGTTTAAAATTGCAATAAAGACATATCATAGTATAAAAAACATATCATAATAAAGATACGAATTGTGCTACATGACTAATGATTTTTTATAGTATTTCTACTTCAGTGGAATTGTACTGCATAACAATTACATAAAAACGGGCAGAAATACCAAATCTCACATTAGGCAAGTGATGTCTTTATGCAACACAAAAATAGCACCTATATTTGTATCTTGACATAGAAACGTACAAAAAGTAAGTTAACGAAATTTGCCGGCTAATTTGAAATGAAATAACCTAATGGGACCTTAACAAATTTGTCTAACGCCTTTTAAAATTAGTTTTAAAATATTTCTAATAAATTTGGAAGAAGTACATTCCCTTATACCATACACTGTAATAAAAGGAAGCGTTTCTATGAAACCTCATACAAATACATCTATACTGGTGATCGATGTCATAAAAACACTATTTTTAAAACTTAAATGATTTACTGAAATGTTTAAAATCCAACGTGCTAAGTATGGTTTTTTCTCTAAGAACACTATAAAATTATGCTCTCCCTAAAGGTGCTTACAAACGACCTATTCACATGCGCTTTAATTTTCTAATTTTAAATTTTCTTTTCAAATATAGAGAAAACATAGCAGGTAAGATAGAATAAATATTTGATTTTTTTCAGAATGTTGTGACATCAGTATTGTATCAGATCGGTAAAGGTCCAGCACATCTCAAGACCAACTATATCAACCACTGAATCACATGATAGAAAAATGTGAAATAATAATTAATAGTGATATTAATCGGGAAGATTGTAAAAATGGTAATAAATTATAAATCAATTATATCTAATGATTGACTTGTTTGAGATTTGTCTTTATGATGTTTTTCTTATAAAGAAAAAAACAACAACAAAAAATATCAAAAAAAAGATCAATCTGGAAGACTGCAAAGACGTGTTTTACTAATCAAATGGATGAAATTGCTCCATAGTTTGCGTAAGTGCCCAATCATTGTTTTGATATATTACTTTTGGAGTTCGTAAAATGTCCCCCACACTCCCGATTAATGCACAGTTTTGTATAGAATTGATTTCAGGTTTGTTTGTGATTTTTTGCGTAGAATAGGTTGTGTTTAGAGCACGGCATGATAGTATGATATTGTTTAAGAATCATAAGTAAACTCCATTTCTAAAGTTATACAGTAATATAAAAGGGAATATACATATCAAAGTTTAATCTTTGAAAAGTCACCGTGTCCATCATTTCGGGTTTATATGCGATTTCTAACTATTAAAATCGTAACTGGAATTTAAAATTTATAAAAGCAACAGAAAACTAGAAGCTCTAACGATAACAGTTTACTGTCAATAAAACATATCGCTGTCGACCAGAATAAAAAAAAATCAATTCATTCCTGAAACATTTTTAGTGAAAAAATGATTTTGTATTTTTGTACTGAAACAATTTGTCAATCAGGACAAGACAAGTACCCATCTTATGAACATTTCTTACATGTATCCTCCATAAGTCTGGAGACAGTCTCAAAATATACAAAAAAATGTTTTCAATAGAAAAGGGTAGGTAGCCCAATTCTTTTGCATATCATCCTAAAACTTCCCTTTATTAAGTAAATGTATGGTTTATTGCTGACATTAAATAAGGTGTTGATGAATGAATTAATTTTAATTCAAAAATACGACATAATGAGCTTTCACGCCATAATTAATGGTATCGGTTACTGTGTCAAAATTTATGGATTTCCTTGATAAATTGAGGAATTTGTGTGTATAACACGACTGACATTGAGCTTGGTTTTCCAATTAAAATGGTAAACCTGATTTGAATTTTTACGACTCAGTAGTTGAAATCGCCATCATCCTAGGCATTGCAAGGGAAGTTGATTCTTCACACACTAGTTTCCACATAAGTAAATGTTCAAATTCATTTTTCTTTCATTTTCTGTAATACAATATAATTTCAAATAATTATAACATTCATGTGTTTCCTATTTCTGTTTTGGGTTAACATGGTACATGATAAAATAGAGAAAATAAGAATCCCTAAAGAATGCCCAACACGGCTAAATTGAAAATGTTGCAGGCTCGGCTTGATTTAAGTCGCAGAAAATCACCAAGACAGGCCCAATTTTGTCAACAAAGAGCTTTTAAAAAGGCAAGACATGCTGATGATCATTGAGTGCCTAAAAAACGAAAGACTGACTTTGGCTTAGAAGTTTCTGGAAAGCAGCTGAAAGTAAGTTATTACTTGCAACTCCAGTTTGCAGCAAACTGAGAGCAGCAGGGCTCAATTGTTATCTAACTGCCAAGACACCACTGTTAACCCCGACGCACCGATTAAAACGACTTGCATTTTATCAAGCTCATGCTGACGTGACCTGAATGAACTTGTGTACAGTTTTCTTCAATGATTCTTCAGCAAAATCGACATATTCAAGGCAATAGATCAGTTTTTGACCAGATGGCGGCAGGTACAGTCTCTTCTAGACAAGTGTCAAGTGTACCTACTGAAATCTTTCATGGTGATAGTATTGTGGAATGGGCTGTTTCCATGGAAGTGGAATATTAAAATATGTGAAAGGAACTTTAAAGTTTGTAGAATACTGCGACATTTTGGCCCAATTTGCAATTCCATCAGCTCATCTGTTAGGTTATGGAGATGAATTATTTTACCAAGATGATTGTGTACCCGCCAAGATTGTGATGGACTGGCATACCACCAATGTCCCTAAGTAACCAGATTTGAACTGTATTGAATATTCGGGGAATAATATTCAACTCTCCCTCAAGCGCAGGCCGCATCGCAATGTGCAGGAATCTACTGCTTAGGGCTAGGACGCTTGAGTGAGATGAATGTTGAAAGGTGCCAAAACCATTTCACAAGTATGTCTATGAAAATTGATGCTGTTTATGCTGCTTGGGTTGTTAACACAAAATATTAAATCTGACGTATTTTCAAATGCATTATGGTGAATATTGTTTATGTTTGATAAAATTATTTATTCTTGGAAGTAAAGTTGCTTAAGTTTGTGGTTTTATTCATCTTAATGTCTAATATATGTTTATATATAACAAGAGGGCCATGATGGCCCTGAGGTCGCTCACCTGTATATAGCCCCCCCCCCCCATCGAGTCAATTTTTACCCAAGGGCTTTTATTTGAACAGACTTGGTAGACACCCATAAGAGGATGTTTCATGCTAAACATCTAAGTTCTAGCTCATTGGGTTTTTTAAAAGAAGATTTTTAATTTTTACTATACACATATAGTTAAAAACAATGACACCCCTGGGGCAGGGCCAGTTTTGACCCCCGGGCTTTTATTTGAACAAACTTTGTAGATATTTACTTAAAGATGTTTCATGTATAATATCTAAACTCAAGCTATTTGGGTTTTTTCAAAGAAGATTTTTAAGTTTTTGCTATACACATATAAGGAAAATCAATGACCCCCGGGGCAGGGCCAGTTTTGATCCCAGGGCTTTTATTTGAACATACTTGGTAGACACCCATTAGAACATGTTTCATGCTAAATATCTTAGCTCTAGCTCTTTGAGTTCTTTAAAAGAAGATTTTTTAAGTTTTTACTATATGCATATAGGGAAAATCAATGACTCCCTGGGGCGGGGCCAATTTTGACCCCAGGGCTTTTATTTGAACAAACTTGGTAGACACTCATTAGAAGATGTTTCATGCTAAATATCTTAGCTCTAGCTCTTTGGGTTCTTTAAAAGAAGATTTTTTAAGTTTTTACTATATGCATATAGGGAAAATCTATGACCCCCTGGGACGGGGCCAATTTTGACCCCAGGGCTTTTATTTGAACAAACTTGGTAGACACCCATTAGAACATGTTTCATGCTAAATATCTTAGCTCTAGCTCTTACGGTTCTTTAAAAGAAGATATTTTAAGTTTTTACTATGTGCATATAGGGAAAATCAATGACCCCCCGGGGCGGGGTCAATTTTGACCCCAGGGCTTTTATTTGAACAAACTTGGTAGACACTCACTAGAAGATATTTCATGTCAAATATCTTAGCTCTAGCTCTTTGGGTTCTTTAAAAGGAGATTTTTTAAGTTTTTACTATATGCATATAGGGAAAATCTATGACCCCCTGGGGCAGGGCCAATTTTGACCTCAGGGCTTTTATTTGAACAAACTTGGTAGACACTCATTAGAAGATGTTTCATGCTAAATATCTTAGCTCTAGCTCTTTGGGTTCTTTAAAAGAAGATTTTTAAGTTTTTACTATATGCATTTAGGGAAAATCAATGACCCCCTGGGGCGGGACCAATTTTGACCCCAGGGCTTTTATTTGAACAAACTTGGTAGCCATTCACTAGAAGATGTTTCATGCCAAATATCTAAGCTCTAGCTTTTACAGTTCTTTAAAAGAAGATTTTTTAAGTTTTTACTCTATGCATATAGGGAAAATCAATGACCCCCCGGGCCGGAGCCAATTTTGACCCCAGGGCTTTTATTTGAACAAACTTGGTAGACACTCACTAGAAGATGTTTCATGCCAAAT
This sequence comes from Ruditapes philippinarum, assembly GCF_026571515.1. NCBI lineage: Eukaryota > Metazoa > Mollusca > Bivalvia > Venerida > Veneridae > Ruditapes > Ruditapes philippinarum. The sequence continues at coordinate 49,327 of NW_026855709.1, read as the reverse complement.
ATCTTAGCTCTAGCTCTTTGGGTTCTTTAAAAGAAGATTTTTAAGTTTTTACTATATGCATATAGGGAAATCAATGACCCCCTGGGGCGGGGCCAATTTTGACCCTAGGGCTTTTATTTGAACAAACTTGGTAGACACTCATTAGAAGATGTTTCATGCCAAATATCTAAGCTCTAGCTCTTACGGTTCTTTAAAAGAAGATATTTAAAGATTTTTCTTTCGGTTGCCATGGCAACCAGAGTTCTGCATGAAATGGAATTCTTTGAACAATCTTGATAGAGCTTCATACAAAGAGTATTCCTGCCAAGTTTCATTAACATTGGCCTTGCGGTATCATAGAAGATGTCCTTAGAAAATTTAAAATGTGGACGGACGACATACGACGGACGCCATTTGGTTGGCCATCCTAAAAGCTCACCTGCACTTTGTGCAAGGTGAGCTAAAAATATCTTTTTTCTTGTTTTTTTAATACATAAAATTTATTTTCTACCAAATTTCAAGAATTTTCATGACTGTCTCCAGACTTTTGGCACATGTATAATAATATACAAATTTTATATAACAATCTAGGTACATGTATGAGTGCAATCAAAAAACGTCACGCATGTATAAAGCATTTGAATCAATGACTAATGAAAAAATTCTTAGGTCCAAGAATCAGAATGTATTCACTATCGATGGAGTAATATGTGAATTGAATAGTCACAAAAGAGCACTTGATATTCTGTATAAAACAGCAATGATTTGCATTTTATAATTCAACAAGAATGTAATTTTATATTGATTAATACACGAATTCAGAATATTTTTCACACATTGGTTAAAGTCTCTCCTTTAAATATATTTATAAGCCACGAAAAAATATATAGACACTATTAATAAAAGTCTATTCAGACGATTTTCGCTTTTCTGATATACATTATTGGGAAAAAATTTCGGTTGTTTCAAAGCTCAAAAAATGTTTTAGTCTTCCTATTCAAAATGAAAAGCTGCATCATAATTTTTATAGCAATAAAATATTATTGCAATTCTAAATGATCTGGTTCATTTATAACATTACCAATAAACGACTCGTTGAATTAACATTATTTGACCGAATGCCATCTGAAATCAGTATGATTTCCTGTAAAATTTACAGGGAAGAATTGAATTAAAGAAGAATTTTCATCAGTCATTTTAAAATAACAAACTGAAATCTAAAATAAAATTTTAAAGACAGTTCTAAAATAAAATGTAAAAGATAGTTTTTGCCAATATAAAATACAGTATAATGGATAGTTGTAAAATACAATGTACCCAATTGTTAATTTTGTCAAATGAATAAATGTGTATCCAAAATGTAGAAATAACATATACAAATTAACCAGGTTTACATCTGCCGAGTATCTTTGTTTAAAAAAGATAGTTCTTATTTCTTCTATTTTACAGAGAAACTTTGTTAACTCCTTCGAAAACTTCGTATAAAACCTCGTTCAAATATTGTTCTGGAATCTGCTTGGCGCATTCGTTAGAAGTGGGATTAACAACTTTCAGTATCATGTTTATAAATTAATAATCACGAAGTCGTATTTAACTTGCCTGATAAAGTGGTACAACAAATGGTTTTTGTAAACAATCATTGAAAATCATCTCATAGAGACAATACTGATTTTAATGTTCACGAAATGAGTGGATAAACACAGAAACATGATAACAAGTCCACGCATAAATGGGATTTGTAATTTATAGGTAGCTGGTACAATCTTTGAGCGAGGCGAAAAGACGTTAAAACCGGAAAAATGCAATAATTTGTCTTTTTGTCTAAATGCAAATATAATAAGGGAACAGTAAATAAACTTAAGTGTTAAACCCTCCAAATGCTTTTAGTACAATCTCTTCCCAAAAGTACCATCTAAATAATTTCTGTCTGATCGGAAATGAATGGAGCCTACTTTGAGAAGAGCATGTTTACGATTAACTTAAACAGTTTACGCTGCCTCAAAAAATTGAAAGTTCTTTCTCTTCTCATTTTAATCTAATCAAAAGACGTGTCGTAGTTCATGAAATGAGGAACGGCAAAAAGCAAAGAATAAATGACAGACATTAATAAATATTTGTTGCGTTTATTTATTTTTGCACGTGCTATAAAAGCAGTCTGCCGTTGATGTTGTTGAAAGGATGATAGCTTGTTATCAAAGAAAAAAAAACGTTTTTCTATAATAAACAAAACTGATCATCGTGCATATACTCCTTTAAGTAACGGGTAAACAAAATTAAACTAGTGCAAATATGCTAAATATAATGCATCAAATTCATACTTACTATAACTCCATAATACAAGCTTCTTTGAGCATGCTACAAACATTTATAAAGGATTTGTTTTCTATTGTAAATGGGGGGATCCCCATGTACGGTTTGGCAACCTAAAAAACGTATCAAGTATCCAATATAAAAAATTCTATAGAATATTGCTTTATAGAAGCACGATGTCATTCAAGATCTTTTTCTGTTATAACCTGTAAAATGGACGTTTGAAAACCTTTAACATTATAACTGATAACAATGAAATTATAAACTACATTGGTTTCAAGCTTTACGCTGAAAGGTTATCGGTTCATCTAGAATTATTTCTTACATTTCCATTAAAAAAAATTTTTAACAATTGTATTATTAAACGACTACATCTATGTAATAGGAATGCGTTCCTAACAAAACCGTCTTATATAAACAGACAACATTATCCTATCAAATGTACCACTGAGTGCTAACATTAAACTTAATTCAGATATTTATTATGGATTTTAGGAAACATAAACTTATTATTTATTTCGCTTTTATTTCTGAAAGCAAAATCAACACTTGTATAATCTGAACATAACACTGTTAAATGCACTTTTAATATTACCTTTTTTCTTCAATTGCAAGGGATTTAAATTCAAAAAATTTTATCAATAGATATGATTAATAATCATTTAAAATTTGGCTGTCGAACAAAACAGGTGCAAGAGCAAATATCTTATATAGATCTATTGCCAAGCAAATAATGATTATTTTACCTTTATATACGCCAAGTGTTTCAAAAGCAAAGTCCGGTTAGCTCAATCGGTAGAGCGTTTGACTATGAATCGGGCGATCCGGATTCGATCACGAACGGTGCATGTCACTTTCGTTGTGATTGGTCATAAAATCTATTCTCCGGTAATTTGCACTCACTGTACCTATGCTAAAGCATGTGCAGAAGTTATCAGGTCCTGCGAAAGTGAAGGCAACTAGTACTGGTAAGCTGCATAACAGCCTGCCCAGGAACGATGCAGTGGCTGAGCTGTGCTGTGCTAAATTTAATGTAATTAACTGCTGTTATCCGGCTATAAAAGTGCCAACAACACCAGCACAAGTGTTTCAATTAATATTTCCAAAATTAATGATTGTGGGCTTGCATTCAGTGAACATCGCTTTTCTTTGTTTACCATTCATCAAAAAGTCAGAATTCAACATTTAATATGGACTGGTACAATTTTGAATGTTGAAACATCTGCAGATGTGAACATTTGCAATGCGGTTATCATGGAACCTTCAATGTGGCATGTTATTGCCATTCCATGAAAAGCAGCAAGTACAAAAATGCAATACTAAATAAAATGAAATTTTGAAAGGGGATCAAACAGTATTGAAGTGAGGAATACTGGAACCACACGACTAGTGAAATACCAAATTGAAAAGAACTAAAAAGTACCAAAAACATGCGCTAATAACAATAATTCAAGGATTACAATGATTTTTAATTACATCGGAACGGATATGATAATTCAACAATTAGTAGTATAATCATAATAATTCATCAAAACGAATTTGTATGATTTAATCATAATTTGATTTCATACTTGAAAGCATACTGATATTTATATTAGTTTGATAATGAAACCAGCATCAGAATAATTTCTTATCGTCAAATTGGCACTTTGGCATTTTCATTATCTCTATGTGATCAAGGCAGGTTTATATATAGGAGGCTTTTACATACATTCATGTATATGCTATGTTACGTTTGAAAATACAGACAATATTATGATTATTATTTCTTTAAATTCAAATGCTAATAAGGAAATGTTTTTTGGGGTTTTTTTTAATGTTTTTAGCCTTTTTTAAAGAAATCATTTTTGGACATAATGTAACATCGGTGATTTGCCGATGTAAAACAATCCAAAAATGGGCCTTAGAAGGTGACTTTCTAATATAATCCTACAGACATTTATCAAGTTTAAAGTAAATATCTTAAGTATTTTCAAAGATTAATGTTGCATATTAAACTTTAAACAGAAATTTTTCTACGCTTTAAAAATTCATTTATATAACTAGTGTTATCTGATTGGTAAATTATATCGTGCCCATGCCTAAGTAACCTCGTTCCCACGACTTAGTAACTCGTGGCCACGACATAGTATCCCGTGCGCACGAGATCTAGATATATAAAAACACACACATATGTCCTTTGTGCCACCGTAGTTTTGTATTCGGGACAAGCTGCTTAAAATTTGTTTAAAAAATATAGTAAGAGAAAATTACACTTCAATCACAGCCATGTACTAACAAATTGTTAAATAAACTTAAATACACTATTTCTTAGCTATTCGGGGATCGTATCTGAAAAATGATGTTTGTTTGATATATATTGTTGACGTTGTACTCTAACTAGTGTTTATGCTTCACAGAAATGTACAAACGTTATCACCATACAGTTCACGGTAAAATGATATGCTTATTAAAGATACTATTGTCAGCTGAAATATATTCTCTGATATTATCAACTCCTGAACTTACCACTTTTCTCCAATTATTTTATCAATAATGCTTCTGAACTAGCAAATTATGTGGGTATAATAAATATAATAGTTTATAAATGCATGGATGGGATTGTGTAAAATTACCCCTAAGTGTACTTTTTTAAAATTCATTTTGAGCAGATTTTGTAATTTTGCAAACAAAAAGATTAAAAAATTGTATAAACATACATCGTACACTACAGCATTTTCATAGAAAACCGTTTTTCATTTTCCTACAGAATGCAAATTTGTTGATTTACCGCTATGAAAACAATCAAACTATTTCATTACATATTTAGTTGTTGTTCTTCAAGTTCATTTGTTTTTTCTTATTAAGTAGTTGTTCTATATTATGTAGCTATATATTTCATTTAATAGTAATGGTACATACGTGTCAATACATTAGGCTTAATTCATTCTTTTATTTATTACACACTTGAGGGTAGTAAAACGTATACCTGACATCGCCAATTACAGAGAATTGTCCAATCAATAGCATGGCGATTCACTTCAGCTATATATTTTCTTAATTCACCGGACAGGCTGGTGCTTACTTTCATTTGTCTATAAAATTCCAGACGTGGATATATTGAGAATAAGAATTAAATTATTGTCTTTATCTTACTGTGAGGTTCAAAATATGAAAAATGTTCGTGTTTTTACTACACGATTTATGAAATATTAACCTTACAATTAGGTCATATGATGACAGCATGTCATCCGAGTCATCATTGAAATGTGATTCAGGATTTTATATAAGTAAATGCATTAAAATTAAAGTCAATATGACTAATTAAGAAGCGAGAAGTAAATACAAGTCAATCAGCCAGGAAAGTAAATAGAAAATAAGTTTTAATCAAAATGTATATTTTGAAAAATGATTGTTAAACATATTTGAGCAGTTTGGGACATCGTCAATATAAAGGTCTTTGATTATGCACTAATGACTTCAGTATGATAGCAAATCTAAAATGCTATAATTAATATAAAATATTTATATTTATAATATATAAAATGTACGCACTCTACTTCAAACATGATATTTATAGTGTATGTTTCGAAATGACTTCATTAAAGTTTTTTGATATGACGGGACTTGAAATATTTTTTCGAATTGATGTTCCATTTGATGTAGGTCTACTGTAGACAATAAATTGTGTGTAAATTTTTAGATCATTCGCTCGCCCATATTTTCAATATTTATTCTAATTTAGGACAAATATCCAAAATTGGAAAGCGTTACTCAAATCGGGCTAAGAATAGCACGAAGTACAATTTTCAATTTATTTTCTGATTATATTTTTTCATTATCTTTTGCATATTTTTATGTTGAAGTGAAAGTTAAAGTAAGGAATTCAATTTAAAACATAACATTTGAAGTTCTTACAAAGATCAAATGAAGCACATTAAAGCAAAGTGATATATCCCGAGTGGGAACCAACAATCTGCAATGTAAAAAATAACATTGAATCAAATCGATAATGAATTGTAACTATCATTTTCGTGAAGAAAGAGTGTAAAACAGTTTATATATACAGTTTCAATAGTCTATTGAACGGCTATTTAATACCAATGTGTCGTTTTGATGCAAAAGTTTATACCTTTCAGACTTACGGCTTCCGTGGCACATCCTTAAACATAAAAACTCGAAACCGATGTTTTATAGCCAAAAATGCACCTCAGAACGATATTATTTTATTATCAACAGATCAGTACTCTGATAAATGAACTCATATGAGCATATATGTATATTGTTATCTTGACAAATTAAGCAAGATGTGTTGTTTTTAAAAACATTCTAAGGCAAATTGTGTTTGATATTGAATATTGCTAAACATTGTTGCCCTCGTGCATATTATCCGGTACTATTTTAAAACATTACATATAACATGTCTTGGACATTATGGATGATGCATTGTGTTTTAATCCTAAATGTAAGAAAATAATCTGTTATGTGATAATGTTCATGTAAATTTAACTGTGAAACACATACTTATCTACAAAAAGATACAATGTTCAGAGAGAACAACACTGTTACGTGTAAAATGGCTAATTATCTCTGCCCGCACTTACATTAACATTATTAAAAAGTGACAGTGCATGCATCTTTAGAAACGGTTTTATTTCTCAAAAAATAATTAATTTTGGTGTCTTGTCTAGTTTCAAAAAAGATTCTCATTGGGCAATTATCTGAACCATCTTATAAGGTCCACTATAAATAGCTTTTTATAAACATATGCTAGAGACCATGTGAGATATAGAACATTATTGTCTAACATTAACAGACACACTAATTTGCATATTTACAATGTGCGTTCATCGTCATTTCTGTAGAAGTATTAATGAGAATTTTGTTACATATAATAAATGTTATAGCGAATGTTATGTTGTTTTTTTATTATTTAACAAATAAAACATGGGCTTGAGGGCAATATGCAAGTTTACGGACAGGTTGGTCAGACTGAGGAAGGTATATTTGTTTTATTTGTTATATTATTCCGAATCTAAATCTTTTCATCCATTTGTTTTGCTGTCATTTTACTATTATTTGCTTTCAAATAATAATTTTACTTGTTCAGTGAGTGAAATATCTCAAACCCTAGTCGGATTTTGTTTTATTATTTTCAAGCGATGCAGCAAAAAATCATGCTCTTCTTTTAATATTCCATTTTTGGTAATCAAATTTAATATTTAATGTTACTAGGCAAAAAACCCGGACTTTAAGAATTTCACAAACTATATAAATAAAATTTATAATTAAATTAAAGACAAATCATGACTTTTGATCAACATGTAATAAATGTATGTCTTTTATAAAAAGGCGAATCGCCTAGCCATTTTGGCAGTTATCGTCTGTTTGTGTCGTCGTGAAATTACCACGTCGTGAGAGTTCCGTTAAACCGTCTTCATGAGAATTATGGACCGCCCCCTGTCTGTACCGAGTGACGTCATATTAAATATAGAAGAGCATATGCAAATGAGGTATAATATAATTCTATAAGCAAATTCATTTAATAAAATGTAGAAAAATCAAGAAAAGCATATAGTATTTTCGACAGTATAAGAACACATTTAAATCATTTTCAGTGCAGCAGCTGATTTAAGATGATTAATCTTTGTACTAAAGGCCATTTTTATTAAATATACAAAACTAAAAGAGCCTTTTATGCTTTTATGTCTCGTGTTTGGCCGTATACGACGAAATTGACATTTATGGACTGTGAGTTTATGAGTACACTGTACTAATGTGGTATTCTAAGCTAAACACAATATTTTTAAGTTGAATTAAATATCGGTGAAAACAATAATAAAGTATGCACAAAATAATAAGTAAGACTGGTACCTTCCCAACGGAAAAGAAAAAAATATAAATGATAACTCCCTAACTATTTTTTCAATCTTTTATAAACCATTGATGATAATGGTTTTAATAAGAAACAAAACGCACAAAGTAACTTAATCTACGAATATACATAAGCATAAACATATTTCAAGTATTGATATAATTGATGTAATGATAGTTAATTATGGATAATTATACTTGACAAAGCAGCTTATTACTGATGAACGTAATATGACTGATGTAATTCAATACTTAACGTTTAACGATGATAATATTAATCAAACTACATGATTACAAATAGGTATATTAGCAATTTAATACATCAATTTAAGAAGACTACAATTCTGCATCACAATTTTTAGACAGGAGAAAGGTGGATACCCACTTTGATAGAACAAGTAAAATGAAAACACTGTATATCTATTGTAACCAAATTATTCCAAACAACGTACCGATACTTCCAATTCCAACAAAAGGGATACAGTCTTACTATGACTATAACATATATATTCCATACTTAATTATGTTGTTTCTGAGAGAATATAATAAATGAAATTCGAGTAAGGTACTTTGGCCAACTTTGTTATTTTCCTTACCTAACTTCCCCGATTTAACTTGGTCCGATCCATGCTTTTAGTGACGCTTTTTTTTTCGTTTATAGATAGTGGTAAATAGGATGTTGTTTTTCTTTTGTTTGTTTTTATAAAAAAGATGATGTATTCTGTGAAAAACATATATTTTCTGTACTTAAATTTAGAATAAGGAGAAAGTTAAAGTGAGTAGCGCCATATTGCATGCATCCTTTCACAGTATGTGTTGATAAAAAAATTAAAATTTGTACTTGAAACGACTGTAAAAGATTTGATTTCCACAAATGTTCCTATTTCCCAACATTTCAGTTTTGCATTTATATTTTACGTATTTGGACCTATATATGATACGTGGCATGTAAATTTACTCGTGCATGGCAAAATATATTTCACATTTGTTAACTAACTAACAAACAATAATTACGATCAACAGATTTTGCCCATGCGCCGGCTAAGACCAAAGTGAACCGTCTGATCATGGTCTGCACTCTTTGTTTTTCAGTCGGTAAGCATTTTGAAATGTTTTCTGATAACGATGCATGGTTATCTCCAGATTTTAAAGATGGTCATGCCTATTTAATCTATCTGCCTTGTTTAATTACGAGATAGATTTGTGGAAGGTATCATTGAGTTTGATTCTTGGTAGTATATCGACACAAACATGCTGTTTGGCGAGCTCTATGAACAAGTTTATTTCTTTATGAACCTTAAATCACATTGGTATATGTTATATTGATTAAGACATTAAAGTTCTCATGATTTATTTAGTTATAAACCATATACATTACAAATTCTATAACTGTTCATCCTTGAAATGATGTTCATGCATAATTAATCCTTAGAAATATCAGTGTTTATCATTATCATTTTACATGAAACCGAATGTTTATTTTTCCTAATTATTATCTGACATTTTTAAAGTACCCATAGGATGATATATAAAACTCAATGCTGCGAATGCATTGCTTTTAAATTGATTTCCTTACAATGAATACTTAAACCAAATTTTAAGCAATATCTACTTCGCTTGTACTTCTTTTTCTCAATAAGTAATCTACTAACTAAATTTTAAAGATGGTCATGCCTATTTAATCTATCTGCCTTGTTTAATTACGAGATAGATTTGTGGAAGGTATCATTGAGTTTGATTCTTGGTAGTATATCGACACAAACATGCTGTTTGGCGAGCTCTATGAACAAGTTTATTTCTTTATGAACCTTAAATCACATTGGTATATGTTATATTGATTAAGACATTAAAGTTCTCATGATTTATTTAGTTATAAACCATATACATTACAAATTCTATAACTGTTCATCCTTGAAATGATGTTCATGCATAATTAATCCTTAGAAATATCAGTGTTTATCATTATCATTTTACATGAAACCGAATGTTTATTTTTCCTAATTATTATCTGACATTTTTAAAGTACCCATAGGATGATATATAAAACTCAATGCTGCGAATGCATTGCTTTTAAATTGATTTCCTTACAATGAATACTTAAACCAAATTTTAAGCAATATCTACTTCGCTTGTACTTCTTTTTCTCAATAAGTAATCTACTAACTAAATTTTTATTGACGTATTACGTATTTGATAATTGTTTAAACAATACTACTCACTTAATTTTCTTTGACTATTTAGCTATTTGGTTATCAATACAATTTTTTTTGACATTCTTAATGTTTTAAGCTTCTTTTTTTCTAAATCTTAAGATAACCGAAAAGAATAAAACGTCCAATTCACATTTTGAACAGCAACGAAAAAATGAGCTGCACCGATTTCTTTTTATATATAAAGTATAAAGAATTCAAATTACAAAAATGACTATTTAATGTTAACAATATTGCTCACTTTTCTAACATGCAACGCACAGAAACTTTCGATTTAATTTAACATGTTTTGATATCTGAGCGGATTTGATTTTATAAAGTAATAAAGAAATGTTATTATAAATATCTTACAAATTTTAATATAAAAATATGATTTCAAACCATTTCAGACAGCAGTGCTTTTTTAAAATGGCTGTATTCGTTTTAATTTGTTTTCTTTATCATCTTATGAAGAAAGCATAAAAGTCATGGAATGCACCAACCGTTCACCATTTTGCAGATCATTGTTTTAAGATCCGACTGTCTTAACATATGCGAGTAATCAATATACATGTAGTCTTAAAATGCTGTATATTTCTGTACAATTTGTAGAAAACCAAATGTCTCGACATGATCTGATTAACACATACTTGAGCATTTAATTAATGTTTATTTCCTGGTGATCATGATTAATTACATCAACAGGAAATAGTTGCATATGAATAATACATTATATACAAGTTTTAACTACATATACGAAAAAGGATGATGTTGTGGTTATATAATGATGAATAGATAGATGATACAGATTCCCATTTTTTCCGACTGACTCAGGAAACAAAAACATGTTGACGGGCACTATGTAATGCAGCACAATACAACAATAGAGAGGTCCATTGCAATTTACAGCTCCAGTTAGACAAATTATATACGTCCAACTGTATATAATGCGTTTTAACTATTAGTCATGTAATCCCGGCCTTTGAAAGATAGAAAAAAAATTAAAAGCCAATTATGCCACATAAATGCTGTTTTGTTTTTTCTTTCTCAAAAGCATTTTATTTTTCGTGTCTTGTTATAGTTTCCAGAAAGTAACTCATTTGCCATTTACCTGAACCATCTTCTGCTTCTGTTGATGTTTGAAAAAAATACAGTTGCAGTGATTAAATATTTGTTTGGTTACAATTTGATACTTCATAATTCATTCGTTTTTGAGGTATAATGTGCCTTTAAACACCCTGCCTTGCATTGATATATTGATGCATTGTATAAGCGACCTGAATATAGCTCGGTCACTTTAGTTTTGTATAAAGCAAACTAAGACATGTCAGTTAGTGATAAATAAGAGGCTGTTTTCAGCAGTACAAGAACACATACGTTTCCCTTCCCTTATCAACTTATCACGTGCCAATAATAACAGATGATAGAGGTAAATCTAGTATTTATAGATAAACGGCAGCAATTAATTATTTGTATTGTTGTTATTTCTGGAACTGATAAATCAGTCAATCAATCAAGCCACTGGTATGTTGATCAGACAGATTTGAAGAACTTGGTCTTGAATAACGTATCTGTTAAATAATCGTTACCTAAATATTTCACGGCTTGAAGATTGAAGAACTTTTCATTCGTTTTTAATAAAACAAATCATTATTTTAAAGATTCAGGTATAAAAAATCAATATAAAAATAGTAAAGCAAAACTTAAAAAATAGTTGAAAATATTGAAAAGCTTTATATACGTACAAAATACATGTTGTTCTCTCTTTTAGACAGAAATGAAATCTATGTTGTAATATGTACTCATTTTTTATAATCTAATGATATATCTAAAAGCTCTTTTTCTATATACGATATGGTATTTTGTTAAAGTCACAGGGTTTTCTGTTTGATATATGTATCACCATATTCATTACTTTGTCTTACTTATTTCCTCTTTTGCAACCCTTAAAACATTTTTCGTTTGGCAGTAATTCATTCATTTACATTGTTTCGTTGAACAGGGGCATGCAAGTGCTAAGACTGAGGTTAAGTGCACTATAAAGCGCATTAAACTCCCCATATTTTGCAACCCAACTCCAGACCCGTGTTCCCTTTCGCCTACACCCTTAAGGCTTTCCTTTTGTTGGCCTTTTAAGTACTTGGCTTTTTAATTTTTTTTGTCAGTTTCTAAGCTTTCCTTAACTTTATTGACTTGTTTGTATTTGCCTGGTCTGTGCTTTGTCCTTGCGATCCCTCCTGTTTTGTTCGGTGCCCTCCTGTGCTATGTTCCGATGGTCCTTCGGCAATGGTTTTTGTCGGGGAATGCGTTCATTGCATGCTGCCCTTTTTGTCCATCTTTGTTTTCGTATTTAATATGAACCTCGTTTATCAATATTTATAGACAATTGTCAGCATTAGTTGCAGATGAAAACGATCAAGTCATTATAAGAAGTTGATGAAGTTGGAGATTTTTTATAAGCTGTTAAATGCATTTTCTGAACCACGAAATGGGTTTTTATCCGGCTATGATTCAATCTGACTGTTATTTTTACCTGTAATTTTGACAACTATCTAAGACTTACTTAATTACATTTTCTAAAATAGAGAAAAACGAGATCCCTTCATAGATAAACGATAAAATTGAAAATGTTGCTGGCTCGGTTTAATTTAGCCTGTGCGTGTACAGTAAGTTCTCTTTGATCATAAGTAGGTTATTATACACATGTATATAAATTGCACCACCAAATCTATGTAATATATTTTCTATATGATTTGTACAAAAAATGTACCACATGTGTCTAAGGCATTGCGGATTTAATAAAATAAAGCAAATTTGATTTGATTTTGTGAAAGAAAACAACATAAATCTTGACCGACGTTTATAAGCAAGAATCATGCAAATGAGGGCGTGGAAATCATTTGTAAGATATATCATATTATCACTAGATCTTGCCGATATTGTAGTTGGTAGAATCAGACAGTACATTACAAGCTATAATTACCTACACAGGTAGATAGTGCGTCAATTGATCACCTTTGTCATTTCCTATGATCTTTGATATTAATTAAATACTTTCGAAGTAATCTTATGAGCATCTTTTCCTTCCCGAATATTGTTCTTGTTCTGAGAAAATTGATATTATTGTTAGTGTGGATTGTGTGTTTATACGACATTTTCATTTTAAAGTCAATCTAAATTTAAGCATTAAAATCTTTTGTTAAACAGTCCAATAGCCGAAAAGTTTTATTTAAGGTGATATTTATTGAATCAAAGTGCTGCATTAAAACAGTATATCAAGGTAATCTTTCCACCGTTGTAGCGTAAATACTATATGTTATCACTATCCTTCTCCATAAACATTTATAATCATTTGTTGTTTTTTAACCAACATATGTTTGGTAATATTTAAAACTCGTTTATTTATGTTACTCCAATTACCGTACAGATTTTGACTTTTGAAACTTTACAAACAGCTATTTGAAAACAGGATAGAAACAGCGAGAATACAAAGATACTGATTGCAAATATATGTTAGTTGCAGTATTCATTTTCTCTGAAACGTTTAATTCACCCGGATGATATAGTGGGTTTATTGAGTAGAACATGTACATCGTTACTTTTAGAATTTTGTTTTTTAGTTCACCTGAGCTAGCTCATGGTGAGCTTTTAGGATCTTTAAATGTTCGTCGTCTGTGGTCCGTCGTCCGTACACACTTGTTCGTTAACACTCTATCAGTCACATGTTTTGTCTCAATCATCATCAAACTTTGTCAGGATGTTTTTCTAGGTAAAATCTCGGATGAGTTTGAACATGGGTCATCTCGGATGAAAAACTAGGTCACAGGAGCTAAAAACAGAAAAACCTTGTTAACACTCTAGTGGTCAAATTTTTAACTCAATTATCAAACTTTGTCAGGATGCTTGTCTAGGGAATTGCTCGGATGAGTTCGAACATGATTCATCTCGAAAGAAAAACAAGGTCACACCGCCCAGATATGGAAAAGTTTTGTTAGCACTCTAGTGGTCACATTTTTGACTCAATTGTCATCAAACCTTGTCTGGATGCTTGCTATGTATTTGCTCAAATGAGTTAGAACATGGGTCATATCGGATGAAAAACTAGGTCACAGGAGCTAAAAATAGAAAAATCTTGTTAACACTCTAGTTGGTTACTGTTTTGATCCAAATATCCTGGAAATAGGTCTGAAAGATTGTTTTGATGATTTATAGGTCAAGTTTGAATATGGGTCATTTGGGGTCAAGGCCACATCGCTCAACAATGGAAAATCCTTAACTCTCTAGTGGTCACAATTTTGACTCACCTGTCATGAAATTTGGTCAGATAATTGTTCAGATAAGTTTGATGGGTCAGGTGAGCGATCTAGAGCCATCTTGGCCCTCTTGTTGTGTTTTTGTTTGTTTGCTTGTTGTTTTTTGTTGTTGTTGTTGTTGTTGTTTTTTCTGAATAATTGGTGATCTCAATTTCTATACAGTACTTTACAAAGGTCCTGGAGCACGTGAGGGCACGATTTACTCGGAAATAATCACTGGTGTTCGTTTCACATAGATTTATACTTTAATATATAACAAATCCAGTGAGTGTCATTTAGAGATCTTGCTTGTTTTATATGTCAATGCTGCCTTGTGTGGTACAGAGTTGTGAACTTGTGATGAAGCTAAAACTTGTGTTATGAACTGGATAAAAATTATCTGCATAGAGATATGTATTGGGTGCATTTTCAATAAAGTTACAAAAAATAACGTTAATCTAATTTTTATTATGAGTAGAATGGAACGGCAATGTTTCAAGTTTATCAAATTGTCTCTGGTGTTTGTTTATTCATTTATTTATTTATTTTTTGCATTTTTAGAGTTAGGAAATGTAGCAAGATTAAACATGGCTCCATTTATCGCCAACGCCTATAATAAAAGGTGAAACGTAATATCGCCTCGTTTTCTGACAATAGTTGTTAATGATTTGTTGCTGTTTATATTTCTACTATTTATGAGAAATCGCTCCGGAATATCATTGTGGCATTTTGTTTTAGTTATGTTTATAATGTTTATAACTATTATTTTGCTTTCAGTGTCTAATTGAATATAACGTGTTATTGCTCCACGCCCACTACTGTCACGTCACATTACATTTACAAGTCTTGTTTGTATTGGAATTACTTTCCTTACCAGGTAGGCATTAGTGAAAGCATTTTCTTTTTAATTTAATATCTGGCCCCTCTGTCATGGACAATGCATACGATAAGTATAATTATGCAAATTTAAATGATTTACAAAACATGCGGAATAATGTACACTAGTCCTTAATCTAAATAGAAAATGACTTGTGCGTAGAAATGATTTGGTAAGGTATCTGTAATGAGCACATTTTTTTGCACTGCAGCAACATTTGTACTTGTATATATCAGTTATTGCTTTGTCTTGTAACAGCAAGATTCTGAAACGAATATTGAAATATACCCTGAAAAACGTTCCTAAAGTACATAATTAATCAGTTGAATGTTACTGTTTGAAGATACGGCTATTTCCTTTTTACGTATAATTAAACTTTAAAAAAAAATAGAAATACAAAAAGTGTGCAGAAGAAATACAGTAGAACTTCGGTAAGTCGAAGTTGAAGGGACTTGCGTAAAAACTTCGACACATCGGGACTTCGACTCATGAATCGCTCTCAATTCCATGACAAAATTTCGACCCGTGACTAGTCCTAATTATAAGCTCTATAAAGAAACATATTTCATGTTTTTCCTTCATTAATCTTATCTTTAAATTTTACAATGATAAATATAGCATGTCAAATTACGTTTTTCACGACTACCCAAAGAGTTACAAAAGGCGTATGATTACGAAAGGGCGATAACTAAACCAGCTTATAGTAAATATTTCGCGTGTTATTCTCACGCGACACCGGGTCAAGGATGTTTTCAAATGAAAGTAGTGAAGTAGTTCTTACTGTTTACTTTCAAATACCAATACGGCAATTAAAAAAGTTACGATTAAAGCATTTTATCACACATTTTATCGCAAACAAAGGCTGTTTGAACACACGGTTGTGTTATTAACACCTATCACACAAGTTGATTGGAAATCGTCTTCGCAGCCAGATAAGGTGTGAAAAATGTCTCGAGGTCAAAGGTGTCAAAACGATCCAACGACGTCGACTTATTTGTGGTAAATTGCACTAGATTTACTTTATACGGACCACGAAAAAACCTCGACACATCGAAAAATTCGACACATAAAATTTCGACTCATAAATAGGTTTTTATAAGGAATATATAGGGGGGTAGTAGTATTTTATTAAGGATATCGATGTTAGATTCTCTTGTAGACGTCTTTATTAAAATCAAACCTCGTAGAGGAGGTGCATACAGGTAATAAGTAATCGGTGGCATATGAACATGGTTTTAAATATTTACAATTAAGTATGATACTAAGTAAGTGTATCTTAGAATCTTAAATTCTTAGTGTAAATTTTAGCGTAGTATAATTATCTTGAAATCATAAATACAATAAAAATAGAAACAAATCTAGAATCCCCAAAGAACGCTCATAACGGCAAAAAATGAAAATTTTGCAGACTGAGCCTGTTCATGAATGTACTGAAAAGTCAATCTTTTGTAGAACTTATAAGAAAGCTGATTTGATTTTATTCATAAGTATTTAGACATATATATGATATAAATACATAGATAGTGAGTGATACAGACGTATTTGCATACATTATTATCTAAAACAGTATTTTAGCATTGATTGAAAAAATCACCTATTACATAGAACGGGTACATTGTCATGCAGTTTAACAACATACACGTTCATCTCTTCTTATAGTCAATAAAAATATGTTTTACAGAACATCTCAAGGAGGCAAAACCTTTTTGGAATTGACAATAATAATCAACAATAAGTTTGTTTTAAAAAACACATAATACGACGCTTTCTTATTTTACATACATTTGGACCTCGCTCAAGTTTTGAAGGTATTGAACTTAAAATCTATTCACATACAAATTATAAAAAACAACTTTAATAATTTCATTTTGCTTCTCCAAGACATATCCAAATCCATTATTAAATAAATATTTTCTTTGATATTAGACACCATTTTTTTTTCAAGCTATAGTATCATAGTGCAAAAGCATATTATAACATAATCTAGGATATTTATCGTTATACAACAGATGCACACAATTGGTACCCTTTCAATACAATTCTTTAGTAAGTAAATATAAGAGTCATGCTTTATCTAAATATTTGGTCACAAAATGATATCATTCTTTAGAAAACTATAGAAATTATTTTGTTTTGATCCCAATAATAATTATCTAGAACTATTAAAAACATGAACTTATAAGTAAACATGATTAAACAAAGATACATGCATATATATCATTTTAGAATTAGTTATAGTTATTTGGTTTGATCCTATGTACTACCTTTTTTTACTTAGTTTATTGGATATGGATATGAAAAATAAGTTGCTCCAGAACAATGGAAACAAAGTCAAAAATGTGCAAATCGGATATACAATGCAAAGACTAACATTTTTATTTTCAACATCCTTAAATATTAAATCTTTCATTCAATTTTTTTAAACGAACTGAACTAATTTTCCTGTAGTAGCTATTACATTTCAACAATATTTACCAATTTCATTGCATATCAAGTAAAAAAATATGTATGTTCAATCATGTTTATCTTGGGGAATTAACTTTTATGTAGCTTTAATAACAGCAATTTTGTGAATTTGATACACACTTGTCAAGATGGAAATACTTTTTAGCACTGCATTCAAAGGAATCAAGTGTATTATGAGAAAGAAGTTTGACTAACATTGTGGTAAAGTTTAAGATAATATATTATTTTACCTCTTTATTTAGTTCATTATAAACCATATTAAATAATAATTTGTATCATAGTTTTGGAAACTTTCTGTAAAAAAATGTGTCAGAGCTAAATCGTATACATATACATGCACAGTGCGTTAACTGGAGTGCATGTATCAGTTACCCGCACCCCAGAGCATGCCCATTGGTTTGCTCATTTTTGCTGGGGTTACATATTGTGACGGCAGAGAAAGGGAAAGCGACAGAAATATCATATTCAGATGGTCGTTCATTTGTTACTTTTTTTTGGGATTTCATATTATGACAACAGGGAACGTGTTTTATGTTTGACTATGATACAAAAGAGAAAGAACATAAAAACACTGCAATCTGACTAATACTCGGGGGCACGCCCCCTCGTACAAATCAAATACATGTAGCTCGTGTTTCGATGCTCTTTCTATTACATAACCTTTTGAGATCTGTACCTTTCAGACAATTTTTCTTATACGAACAATTAATTCTCTTTTTTCATGTATATTTGCTTTTTATTTTGGCAACGTATAGAAATGTAGACTAACTAACTGTTTCTACAACAAATCGGAGAAGAAATGTCTCCACATTATTTGATAAAAGCATACTCCAGCAGGTAATAAATGAGTCGTGCAACGAAATCATGATGGATACCACCAATAGCAAACAGTTACCTATCAATGAAACGTAGTCTACATGCCCTCACTATGTATCAGGTTTGATAAATGTATTTAACCTAAAGGTAATACTGAATTTGTAAGTATTTTGACATCGTGGTAAGAATATTATTTACATGTATTATTCAAGCTTCTATTTATAGATATTCTTGAAAATGAGGGTGATATTAATGGAAGTCAATTCCCAGATTCATTCACGGAATACAAATTAAATCCGTGAGCAGTTGAGATTTTTTACTAAAAGTACGTCAAATCAAGACATTTTGTGAATATGCATGCGTTTCATTATATCTGGTATGTATTAAGGGAAATATAAAACAAAAAGGTCAAATAAGTGTCATGTGAGCTATAATTCGATTTTTTTTATCACTGGCAGTTAATTAAATTTAATTCATATAAAGCATTACTTGTTAAAGCATAACACTATTATTCAAAATAACGATATTTGTTAAAGCTGTTTGTAAGGTCATTTAAAAAACTTTGAAATAATGGAATTAGAATACTCATCATGTCGTAGGAGCAATTGCAACTACTCAAGCTCTTTCCGTCAGTCTTCGGATAAGGACCTCGAACACAATATTATGAATACACAGAACGGATGTGGTATTTCGGTCTAACCTACGCTAAGAAAATAAACATGTAAACAAATAGTAAATTAATGCTGGGAGTTGTTAAGAAGTTTATTTCCAATATATGTGGTAAAAGTCTATCTAGAATAAGTGAAGTTATAGATACAAAAGCAAACAATACATTATTTCTATATTTGTTATTGTGGTTATAGAAACCGAAAGTACAAAAAACCAACCTGTTGATATTTAGTCGGCTTTGTTTAACATGTACATCAGTGGACATATTTAAATTACATATTGTTGTCAGACATATTTTTAATTATAAGTGTACCGAAACAGACATTACTTTTCTTTATATACATTCGTTTTACATTATCTCTGTTTCTGTTAAAATCTGAAACCACGTGGTAGAACTACTTTCAATCCGTATTGTTTCCGAGGTTATTATAGATAATAGCCGAGGCAGTTCCGATTGGTCGTATCAGTTTAATTAACACGCCGCTTCTAAGAGAAATTCAAAATATTTTCTTACTATATTTCTTATGACATTACTTTGAAATTGTTTTCTTTATCACAGGCGATCTTTAATCTCAAATTTATACTAAATAATGTTAACAGAAAATAGTTTTTTCCGTATTGCTTCTAATTTTGTAAATTTTAAAAAAAAACTTTGAAATTTACATCAATGACAACAAGCTAGAACCAGTACATCAGAACAACAATTTTAACTAAAAATATAGATATATATATACACTTATATTAAAAGAATATCAGTTTATGCGAATTGCTGTATATGAATAATATCTCTTTAAGTATTACTTACGAATAAAAGCATGTGATTGCATGAAAAACATTTAAAGATTAAGTATTCAAATTACATTTTATCCAGATAGTCTCAAAACCTGCACATTTGTTAAAAAAAATGTAATGTGTTCAATGTACATTATTTAATAAGGGCTGTTAGAGCAAAAATGTATAAATTTATTTTTGCATAAGTGACCTTGACCCGAGTACTACCTACCTAACCACCGATTGGAGAAAAAACCCAAGGTAAATACTTACCAAATATAAAAGATACCAGTCAATAAATAAAGGTGATAAAGGAAATGGCTTTAAATTAACATGTAGTGTCTTTTGAAACCTATTTACCTGCAAAACATTTCAAATAGGAACAATTGCTACTTTTTCAACTAACTTTTCGTGAAAAAAAAATGTTGATTCCCTTATTGACCGTGACCTTGTCAACACATCAGCAGATAATATTTTTCTAAAAACAAATTATGTCTTTGAAATTTGGTGCGATATAAGTTGCCGAGCAAGAAGAACAAGGCCAGTGGAACGAGTTTATGAAAATGATATGGAAATAAGATTTAAATTATTATCTCGAAATAGCTTGGGCTAACCTTCATTGTATTTCAGCTTTACAATTGTGTTAGTGTAAAGTTCGACATACGAAAGGTAAAGAAATTGCACACTATAGCCACGAGAAAATTTCAATTGAAGTAGAGTCCGAGGAAGGACTAAAAAATATGATGAACATCCAAAATGAACTCACAAAAATCCCTGGATTGACAAAAAGTCCTTATCAGTTGCAGTGCCAGAAAAGTCAAACACTTTTGGACTTATATAATTCGAAGTAATCGATCATTTCCTTTTGAGTCTGCAGAGCATATAGCAATTGTATAAATAGTTTTTCATTTTTTACCATGTAATTTGACTGGTAAACTCACAAAAACTGTATTTCTATATCAAATAAAAGAACTTCTATGTTTTGATATCAGTTCTTTGTCAAAGATAGAAATTGAACTACACGATGCTTGCCCAATAAAATTGTACCACTGATGATTTCTAAATATCACATTCATTATAAACTTAAAGAGACAATATGTACAAATAATGCCTGAACAAACACAGTTACATTACAATAATTGAAATATCCCAGTCTCTTTGTTTTGTTACAAATAAAATGAAAGATCAGTAAATATACCTAGTAAGTGTTTACCACATCAATCAATTTCGGGCACTTTCTTTCCGAAATGTCCCATCTCAGTCGAATCTGGTTACATTGATTAGTAGAAGAATGCGCATGTTTCCTGAATCATAATCATTTCACGTCTCAAAATTTAAACATTCTCTATGTTCACATTTATATCTTATCAAAAGGTATGTCGCTGAGTTTATAAATTGTGGAATAGCGAAAATCAAAGAATTAATTACTAACTTGTATAAATAAGTGAGGAATTTACCTCTTTATGTTTAGTTTGTTATTTTTGGCAAATTATTATGGAATAAGTAGGTGCTGTGGTATTGCTGATAGCATCTTATCTCACAAGAAGTTTGTGTTTGTCTTCCAAGAAATAAAACTGATCAGGATGCATCTGCATATCCTCTCTAAAGTTACTGGAAACAATTGAAACTAGCGCAAATATGTTTAATTGTAACATATGTGGTTAAGGAACAACATTAAATTTGGTATCTGTCTATGTTTTCCATACACCACTATCCTTTGCATAGCTTATGAGTGCTTTTTGTCTTACACCCATCTTAAATATAAATATATCATTAAGAATATATTAACATAACAGAAAAAAGGTTAAAAAGAAGCAATAAGATAGATATTCGATTGAAAAAAATGTGTCTATTTGTTTAAAAAATGTAAACGCTTAAACTATAATCAATTTTTAATAATTTCTTTTTCTACATGTTGATATATTATTTAAAAAGTACGTAAATTATAGTGTATTTTAATAAAATTAATTATAAAAGGCATTAACCATAGCATGTAGAAATTACAGAACACATAAAAGTATTGCAATCATGCGAGGCAAACTTAAATTGGCATGTAACACGTGGCACAACTCAAGCCCTTATTGAACTTCCTGAACAGGTTAAAAAAATCACTGCTTGTTTTTTTATACGTTTTTTGTGTTTCAATGAATCAACTTTAGATGTTTGATATGTCAACTTATGTCATTTTATTTTATATTGTGTATTATTTTGTCAAAGTCACAACTTTTAATGATTTGAAAATCTATCAGTTTATGTCATTTATATATGTTTTCAACATTGAGTGAGGTTTGTAAACTAAGAAAAGCTCAGTATCGTCAAAATAATGTTAATTTAAATCAAAAATTTGTATGTATGATAAAGAACGATTATGCACATACATGTTCTAAAATATATTCTTTAATAAGATAGAGTAACTTACTAAATCTTTCCTTTTTATACAGTTTTTTGCGAGTCGATGCATTTCATGATTGGCAGGAAAATCTAGTTTAATTAGCTTGCATACAAATGCAGTATTAAGAATTAAAGATATGTTTTATTGTACCAATTAACAACTTCAAATACAATTTGGGCTTAAATTTTCGTTTTAAATTGTGTGAATGGAGCGAATTTGGCGCCAGAATTTTGCGGTAACCTACATTTTCAAATATGAATATTTAATACCCGTACAGGGCAATGTAAAACGCGCAAGAATAATTATTGAAAATTAACTACATTTGATACGAACTGGAGAGGTTTTGCGTTTGTTTATATAGATATGCTTACTATCGTCCAAACATTTTTGGCTGTTGGTTTTCTCAATGTTAGTGTATTTTAATTTTATATTAAATGAATTTAAAAGTACTTTATTAATTTCTGTTAAGCACGTACTCAAATCCACGTGTCAATTCCAAATGGACGACTGGTAATAGTTACTTTAATCAGAATCTATCATAAGTTTGAATTATGACGACAAAAATATGTTCAGCTAACAATCTACATATGCAAAATGATTGTTTCTACTCAAAATGTATTAAATATGTATAAAAATGTTACCCTACCCCCACCCATTTTTATACATGTGTTTGACCAAATTCCTACTTAGAGAGCCTTATTTAAAAAAAGATCCATAAAGCTTACTTAAATGAGTGCCTGTTTTTAAAGTTTCCATAAATTTACTCAAAAGTAATTTAGTTGACCCTGTAAAATATATATCATGTACCATATTTGTTATTAGAGTAAGCATTATTTAACCAATATATACATATATAAATTAAATGATTAAAATTCAAAACTATGAGAGATACATAAAAAATGTTTAAAGATGAAAAAAGAAAAAAAAGGTTGACCCTTTTAGGTTTGAATCCACGGCCTTTAGTTTCAATGTTTTAACAGTAGTTCTAGCCTATTTGAATACTCTTCAAAGCGGAGTTAATGCACCATTGCATTAGGATTGTCATACCTTAAATTGACCTTGAGTGTTAAGAGCAAATTAATAAAATTCTCTTGTTTTTATATATTTATTTATTTATTTATTTATTTTGTAACTGTCCTTATCTTTGGTATTTATGGAATGGATTAACTTCATATTTAGACACAACATATTTTAGGTCAGGACTCTCAAAAGACATGTAAATCCAACCAAAATTGACCTCGACTCATGTATGAACTTGACTTTGACCTTGAAGGTAGTATCATTTAATTTTCACTGATTATTGCTATAATTGGCTGCAACTTTATAAATCAATGGATTTTTTTCATACTTATACAAAAACACCTTTTGGACAAGACCTTGGACAAGGTTGAACTGACCTTAAGCTTCAGCTTTAATTGACCTTGCCCGTCAAGGTCAAAGTATTGAATTTTGGTAAAGTTGTTATAATTGTGTTAATCATGTACGAATTTGATTAATACGTGGGCAAAACAGCATTTGTGACCAAACAGACATAATATGTAATAATTTAGATATGGCAATAGACCTTTAAATGACCTTGCCCTTCAAATGATTGAATTTCTATTACATTTTCTTAACTTTGTCAATTTCATGGAAAGGATTCATTCTTTGACAAAACTACAAGTGTGACTAGACAGACCTATTAAAATAAAATACGAAACCTTTTTATTCTTTATTTTTTGTATTAAAGATTTGTTTAAACTGTTTATTTGTTGGCTTTAGAAAAACGTTGCCCCGCCCGATGATGACACTTGATTTGTTTTGTTTGCTTCTTTTTCTTCACACTTTCGAACTATCTGTAATGGAAATGTGTTACACGAAACTAAATAAGCATTTGCCAGAAGTTTATATATATAAATTTTAAGGTTCGACTATATCATTTTAAGGATTGGACAGTATCATTATAAGGTTTGACTGTATCATTTAAGGTTCGAGTATATCATGTTAAGGATTGGAGAGTATCATTTTAAGGTTCGACTTTATCATTTTTAAGTAAGACTATATAATGTTTAGGATTGGACAGTATCATTTAAAGGTTCGACAATATCATTTCAGGGTTCGATTATATTATTTTTAGGTTTGGACTATATCATTTTAAGGTTCGACTATATCATTTTAGGGTTAGACTATATCATTTTAGGGTTTGACTATATCATTTTATGGTTTGCCTATATCATTTTTAAAAATAAAACTATATCAGTTTAAGGTTCAGGGTTTGGACAGTATCATTATAAGGTTTATAACGTTTAAATAATTGTTAAGAAATTGTCATATGTTTATCACCTAACGAAAGTGGCGCCGAATGTGAAATATTTGTCATAAAAATAGAAAAATGTAAATTAAGTAGTATTTTGACTTCCATACAAAATGCAATATCACTGTAACAATACAAATTTCCAAAAGGCACGACAGCAAAAGATGGTT
The DNA here is from genome assembly GCF_026571515.1 of Ruditapes philippinarum. NCBI lineage: Eukaryota > Metazoa > Mollusca > Bivalvia > Venerida > Veneridae > Ruditapes > Ruditapes philippinarum. The sequence continues at coordinate 24,250 of NW_026855709.1, read as the reverse complement.
CAGGAAATTGGTCTGTACGTAATATTTTAAATAATATAAGGGGACTTTAAAATAAAAAGCTTTCTGAAAAATAAAAACAAAAGCATTTCTATTGATATAATGGGTCTTTTAATACGGATGCCTAATAATAACCAACACCTTTGTCTAACTTTGCTTATGAGCAATACTTATAGAGTGTATTTAGTGTAAGTCGGAGCTTGTTCATTTAGATTTGAGACAATACATTTACACATGCATGACAAAATATTCCACTGAAGGGTTAGAACCTAAGGTATAATAAGTAAACTTTATATTTATTTTTCTCAGCATCATTTACATTTGTTTAAGTCTAATTTTACTAACAAATTATACATTTGTGACATTAATAGTCATGGTAAATTTCACTAGAAATACACAGAGAAATTAACTTAAAGTAGTGCAGCGTACAATAAATTCTTTAAGAACTTTAAAAAACATACAAACAATAAGGTTTGTTTCATAACTTTAAGCGTTTTTTTCTAAACAAAAACAACTTGATATTATATTATGTTTATAAATAGACTTGGGATTTGGGTAAACCATTATGAAAGTTACTTCTTATGAAAATCAAATATGATAAATTTCACAAATTGACTTTTCATAATTTTGATTATGGTTCTAACCAATGAATCATTTTGAATGCCTTGTTTTTTTGTTTATTTATCATACATAAATTTTTAACCAAGTCACTTTAATTTGAAATTATCACTATTGAATGCACCAATGTAACCATTAAACAAGCAGAAATTTCAATATTACTTCAGGACATGGATTATGGTCAAGTTCAATAAAATATTATATTTATCGTATCTAGCATATTTATATGTTTTCAAACGTAAGTAGCAGGTGTTTCTAACACTACTCAATTTTATTATTCTAAATTATAAAAGATATCACACGTGTTGCAATATAAGTTTATTCTACAATCAATTAGATTATTTAATTGGGTGTGATAATTTATTGCCTTTATTTTTCAAAAGTCAAAAATGCCTGTTAAATCCTTTTACATATTCCAGCTTTCTTTAAATGAGTGTCGCGTAATGTAAGACAATAAAAGGCAATATCAAAGCAGCCGTTTGATTACAAGACGCTTGTCATGTATAAGTATACCAATTTACATTTCCTCAAAACTTTATTTGTGAGTAATTCTCAATCTTCACATACTAATTAATTTTTTCTTTTCAAACTGCCAAAAATACATTTATAAGAACTCCTTCAGTTAGACATGTGTATACATGATCTATAAAGGACCATTACAAATCCCATAAACAACCAACCCCCTTTTCCCCAAAAAGTAAAATCGGAAAAATTTTCATTGGCCCTTTAGCAGCACCATCTGTTGCTTCTGCTTTATTGGCCATAATTACAGTTACAGTGACAAAGTACTTTGTATTGAAGTCAAAGTACTAATGTGATTACATCTTGCTACATTTATGAGAAATTATTAAACGTCCAGCGATCTTTACGTACGCTGACATGCACATCTTATGTGCTTCAAGTCAATCATTATATTGTTATAGAGATAGCCTGATCACTGCCAATTGTCAATCAAGCACGGCCAAAGTTTGAAGACAATTGGTCTCGCTTAAAACATCAAACACGTTTCTCGTTGACATGTCTTGTATGTATGTTTTCAAGTAAGCAGTTACTACTTGTGTATCGCTTTAACTAAATTTTGCGTTATTGTGTGCTGATTTTGGTAATACATGTATTTATATTTTTCGCTTAGATCTGTCAACTAAAACTACTGTGTATAAAATCTGCGTGACTTTAAGCATCGACACCTATTTGCCAAAATACATACACGTGTAAAAACGAGAAATGGTGAATACTTGTGTATAACTACTTTAATAATTTTAGATAAAAAAGCTCAGTTTCTAACTTTCTAATATCAAAGATGCTGGAATTGCTGTAATTAATATGAGTACAAACCTCATGATACTGCTAGATGATTTATTAGTATCAAATAATTAATCTGATATAAGTTGCAAACAAAGTTAACATGCATAAGATATGTTTGAATGCTTGGTTTGAATCCATTTACATACATGTAATTGTTATTTTCAAGCATAATTTGCATATTGTACAAGAAAAGGTTATACCTTTATAATATTTCAAAAAAGGATTTTATATAATCCACATTTTATATAATTAAAAAAAGAGTCATCATTTTTTTCTTTTTTCTTTTTTTCAGTTGAGAAAATCTTGTGTTTTAACGAGTAAAAGTGCTCAGATTATGTGAATAACTATCACCTTTGCTATGTTATAAAGCCATTATTTGTAAAGAGGTGACAATGTATATGGTAAGTGCGAAAAGGAAACTAGCTGTATTGATCATGTATATTGAAGCTGTGAATAATAAATCTTAGTTTGAGCTGTAAATTATTTATCGGAGTATGAGAAATTTTCCTTTTTTAATTTCATAAAGTGTAAAAGTGTTAAACCTGGTCATTTAAGGCCGACAATAACGTAGATTCTACAATTCCGTGTATTCCTCGACATTAGATACTGTCAACGCGCCCTTATACCGCCTTAGTTGTTGAACTTTAATATGTAGATGATTTATAAGCATCACAAAGTGATTTCATTTGGGAAAATGATTATGGAAATATTCATCATATTTATATCAATATATACGAGTCTCTGATATTCTAAATAAGACAGATACACCTAGAGATTAATGATAACAGTATAATAAAACATGCGGACTCGGTTCATAAATCTTTTAATTCTGAACAAAGCACGTCCCTAGAACTGGCTTAAAATACATTAAATCTTCAGAAGAAAAGCATGTGATTTAAGGCATTCTTATGCTGGAATGACTGTGTTTTGACTTTCGGTGTGATTTACAACTTCCGAACAAACTTTTTTCACCTATCATTAATATTCTCTTGAAAATAGGTAAATGCAATCGTATGTACCTGGTGTCATTAAATGGACTATCGGTGGATAAAAGTAAGCTTTAAAGAAAGTTTGTTTATTTTAACATGTAACCTTTAATAGTCAGTATAAATTAATTGATATTTCCTTGATTCAATCAATGCCTATAGAAGTTGTTATCGTGAAAAACCAATAACTTTCAAAAGTAAGAATTTAAAATACTAAATATAATAATGAAGTTCCGCCCACCATATTTTTTTAGCAAGAACGTAGAAAACATTTGGGTTCCCAAATAAACACATCTGCGTCAAACAGTTTAACAGTCTTGAGTTTCATTTCATACATTTCACGTCATATATCATAAAGTCAACTTCCATGTTGCAATTTCAGTCTTTAATGCTGGTCAAACCTATAAAAAATTATATGTGTTTATGAAAAGTCTATATTTTGAACCATCTAATGATGCCTTTTTTGTTTCATATCTTGTAAGAAGAATTAGATTCAATAAATTCTATTGTGGCTGAGGGGTTGAATTTAAGGGTTGAGACATCGGAATTGGAGCCACTGTTTATCTCTACGTGATTTAGAGAGGCGACTAAATTGGCTCGAATTATTGAAGTCTATGCATCCCTTCACTCCAGGTGAGGTGGCTTTGAACCATGGCGTTGCTTTGAAACACCCAAGGTTAGCTAGAATCATCTTTTCTGTTTCTGTGCCATATGACCTAAATTTCCTTTGTGTTTTTAGAAAAACCCAAAACCAAAAAGGTATTACGTAAAAAGAAAAGAAATGTTTAATACAGAACAAAACAACTCTATAGCTCTGTACAATTAGTATGTTTTTAGGCATAAAGGGAACATCGGATATAAAAGAAATTAACTCTTTCTTTTGTTCCCTATTAGGGAAAACCCCTTTTTGGGGAAAATTTTTTTTGGGGTTTTTTTTTGTTTTGGGGTTTTAGGGAAAAACTGTTTTTTTTTCCCACCGGGTAAAAGGAAAACACGTACTTTTTCCCACCCTTTTTTTAAGTCGGGGGCACGTCCCAAAATAAAAACAGATAAAGGTTAAAATCAAAGTAATTTTTCTATCCAAAATACTTTTTTTTTTATTTTTTTTTTTATTTGGAAGAACTGGGTTTCCCATCAATCCCCCAAAATGGAAAAATGTTGATAAAAAACAATTCTGAAATTTATTTTAAATTACAATTCGGTTTGAATGTTTTCGCAATTTAAGGGGTTAAACAAAACTTATTATGGGCCTAAATTGCATTAGTTCTAAATTCTAGTTCTGTCTAGGCCTTGCAGCATCACCTGGCATAATACGTTCGAAAAGGACCAGCTTTGGCAAGCTATTTTGTACTGGTCTAACATTTGTAACGCAATGGGAAAGGGGTTAGTATACCAAACACTTTTAAGAAATATAATGGTACCAACAGGAAACGCGTCTTTTATACAGGTAATGTCTTAAGAATTAAAAAAAAACATTTTTTTTTATTTCTCTTGTTTCGAATATGCAGCAAACACAATCTCTAATGTAAGAATAACAATTAAGCAAAAGTAAGTAAATATTAAAAAAACGGTGAACAAAAATATATGTTCATGATTTTTTTTGGGGGGGGAGGGGGAGGTGGTTATCGGCGACACTGACACATAACTGATCATACCGGGCCGAACATAAAACTAATGGACCTAAAAAAAGGCGGTACAATTCAGTTATTTAAATCATAGACTTCAAGTTTATTTTCCTCCAATAAATGGATCAGGGTTTTGATAGAAGTTAGATAAAAAGTTCTATAAGTGAATTGACCCGATAAAATCTATCACGAACATGTACAATCATGGCATTCAAGAAGGAAATGGTTGACATTTAAGTATTCATTGCACACTGAACAAAATGGAGCATCTTCTCTTGTTGAAACTCCAGTATGCCTAATTATAAACTTCAGGAGAAAAAATTCGACTACGACGTTCAAGGCGAGACAATAAAGATATACAAAGGCAATATAAGTACTTAAAAGTAATAAAAAGTAATTCAAACAATAAAAACAATCTTGTATTTGCTATGAACTTGAATATGAGCAATGAAAAGCTTCAACAGTATCGTTTACTATTACTCTGATTGAATTCCTGAATTCAATAACTAAGAAATAGTGCAAGATTTATATGAAATAATTGAATCATATATCACTCGTCATGCAGGTCTAGGAGAAATTAAATATAAAAGTCAAACGGTTTTTTTCGCATTAATTATATAAGCATCGATACGGTGGAATAAACATGCTATACGCTGTAGCAGTTAAAAGAGTATCGGCTGTGATAGCAATGTAGAGAATTTCACTATACGCTCACCGAGAAAAGAAAACAGTTTCCAAATAACCATGCTGATTAAAAGAAAGATATATCAGTCGAAATACTTTATCCTTTATAAACAGGTCTTTGAAATAAACTACATGGAAGTAATATTACTACTGAATGGGTGAATTTGGATAAATCAGCAATATACTCGTACATTTGTGCTAAATGGACAACGGAATTATTTTTTCAAGTATCTGAGTGAGCGATTGTAATGTACTTTACTAGTAATTTTTCCTTTTATTTAAAAACACAAATGCCGTTCACTTAGAAAGAAGCTGATTTAGTGTAAATTATGTTTCAAACTTGTGATTAAGCAGTTAGAAATATAAAGTGTATTGACGACTTTAACGTTTGTTAAGAAAGTTGTGAAATAATAAATCAATACACAATGTAACAAGTATGTAAGTACAAATGACAAAGTTAAGTCAAATGTTACACAAAGAAAGTAGTATTGTAGTTATTGGGAAAGGTGATGACAAGAAGAGAGGTGTTTTTGAAGTTATGAGAGAAAGGTACAAAAGAGTTTTGAATTAATGGATATATTCCTTTAAGAAAATTGCAAAAACAAGTTGGTAGAAACATGAATAATAAACTTTTTCGTTTTAAGATTGTAATGCAAATGCTGTGAATAATATATTGTATTGAAAAAAAAAGATAATATTAAATAGTTAAATTTAGAGGAATTATTATTGATATAGAGCAAAAGCTTACACAGATGGATATAGGAGGATATAAATTCTAGTCAAAATTAAAACTGATTTTAGTTTTGCATAAATTCATAGTAAAGTTTATGTTCTATGAGGAGAACAGCAGCAAAACATACCTTGAAAAAACAACATAACAGAAGGTCATTGTATCATGAACGATTAACGATAAAAAATCAAATAAAGAAGAGAAACGGAACAATGAGTATTGTTTTGGATCTGGAACATGGTATGTTTCAATTGATGATATATAATATCTTACTTTAATGTCCTGTTTTTTAAATGTGGGCATTCTGAACGATGGAGAAAATGAAGAAAGGAAAAAGAGACTCAAAAACATGACCGAAGATTATTTTACGTAAGTTGAAAAAACACAAAGAGAAGTTTTCTAAAGCTATACAAATTTAATTAGTTTGTCTTCTACAGCAATATAAAACGCAGGTCAGGAGATGATGAATAATAAAAGTTAATAAATATTTTACAAAAAATATCGAATAAACTTAAAGAATTAAGTATTACAAATATTTTTACAATGATAATAAATTTATCAAATGTAAGACTATATAAATGACCTATATAGCTAATTTAGTATTGAAATAGAAAATTTGCGACAGTAGTAAGTTTGTATTTAACATTTATTTAAAAAACGATAGCACAAAATACGAAATTCAATTTGTTTCTGATTATATGTATTAATCATTTTTTGCATATCATACTGTTTGAGTGCCGCAGCTGATATTTGTAAGAAGTCCAATTTTAAGTTGTATGGTTTTTCGAACACATTTCAGTTCCTTAAATAAATTGCTTCATCCTCCTTGTTCATTTTATCCTTATACTTTAGTTAGCAAATGTTTATTTAATTTCAAGTATATTTAACATGGTAAGAAAACACAAACATTTAAAAAAAACACCATTAATTTAAAATATTTGTAACTATTGTGCCCACTTCGGTAAACTGTTAAAAAATAAAAATACGCTTGCAATATTACTTTTGTTCAGTACTTAAAATCCATATATTTCTTAATTAATAAACATATGCTGTGTGACCTATTTACCAGTACCTCAAAATACATTGCCATTATAAAATTGTATCACTAGTAAATTGAGAGTGACAATTTGATACAATTGAAAGTGTGTTATGTTAAGTCGGTAGCGATATAAAGAAAGATATATACACTTTTATCAGTCTAAACACTACATATTTTATTCTTTGCTCTATTTTTCATTTCAGGTTTCAGTATTCTTTTTATTTAATTTATTTCGTTTTTAATTCTTAATTATTGCTTTTTTTATTTTGGGCAATTCACTTTTCCTTCAATTATATTGTTAATCAATCTTATTAACTCCGAATATGCATAAATGTAAATGATAGACATTTAAATATGTTAAGATATGTTGATGAAGGGTGTCGTGAAGCTCATTTCTATTATCAGCTCTCAAACTTCATTATCTTATACATTTTTTTTGTATAATAAATCTGCACCTTTTAAACAACCTCTTAATTTTCAATATTCATTTTTTGTAAAAGTATTAAAGATATCATTATTTACATAAAAGTGTTTGTTTTGTTCTTTCTAACGTTGGACTTATATCTTGTCCAAAGGATACACTCGATTGTTTTTTACCGAAAACGATAAATATTTTTGAATGAAATTAAATCTTCTAAAATGTTATTTCAATTCTTTATTAAAAACTGTATTGATTATAATTCCATTATTATTGAAAAACATATTTCATGCATATCTTATACCTTTACTTTGGTACAATTATCTTAACTAATCGGGAAACTATAAGGGAAACAAGCTAGCCATTAAAATCAAATATTTAATCTTTTCACAAAATGTAATACAAAAGTATGAAATGCTCACGAGTGCATTATATATAATTTAATTTAACACAGGATAATATCTCGGTAGTACAGTCCCTGTGGACCTTTTGTGTGCAAAAAAGGTCCATGGATAAATGTTATACCAATGTTAAGCTAAATGTTTGAAATTTACAAGAAAATTTGGGTAGACATGTCAAATCATGGTACGTTTTGAGAAATCCAAGATGGCCGCCAAGATGGCCGCCAAATTATTGAAAAATGGTTAATACACATTTTATCTGATAAAATTAGTTCTTTTTTGTATTTATTTTAGTATAAACGGTGTAAGAACTTCACATCCTAGTGGAACAATATGAAAATGGAGGCATTTACATTATTTTTTCATATTCTCTGAATTTCATAGATAAATTTGCTAAAAAATGCATGAAAAAATTATCAAAAATTGATATGGGGCTGACATTTTTTCCTACCAGCTAAGGCATAGCGGTGTAAATAAATATTTTTACCATATACTACAAAGACTTGAACAATATCATACTAATATCATCCTTATTTTTTGTCTTTATTGTAAAAGAATGTGGATTCTGATATTCTTAAAGTGGGTGGGGTAACGAAAACTAAGTCTCAGTATTTTGTTAACTGGTTTGTTATGATAATTAAAACTATGAATATTCAACATGTATTGCACTTTGGCATGTACCTAATTATAAGTATTAAGAAAGTTATACTGATATTTTGTTTATCAATATTCAACATGTTCTGTTGCCATGACAACGGAGAAGTAAAATGAAAGACACACCTGAAACGTATGACACTTTAAACTTTTAGCATTTTAAGCATGTTGATAAGAATTACACAAACTTGAGGATAAATAATCTGTGCACAATGCCATGGTAACAAATTTAAAAAAATGTAACATTAAAAAGAGAAGTCACATTTAATTCTAGCAAATTATCAACACAGATAACAGTCGATATTTTTGAAATTAGATGAATAAATTTATTTCAAGAATTTACATCATGCATTTGTTTTTTTCAAACTGGCTATACATAGAAAAAGGTCATGTCAAATGTGCATGTTGTTATGTTTGGGAGGGTAATTAATGGTGATAATAATAAGTAAAAGGCAGTCTTAAGGTAGAAATATATATAAACTTATCAAATGTTTGAAACTGTACATAGGGTAAACATTTAAGACTTTATTGTATCTAAAACGAGAAATAAGTAAGTCACTAGTTCATATTCTAGGCCAACCAATATCAAATTTTAATGAAAATCGAATTTATTGTTGAGTTCAAACTTTTTGGTTGTAGCTTGTATTATGAAACTCTAACTTGCATTAGGTCAACTGATCTCAGTGTATAATTCTGCATTAAAATACAAATAGATCACTAGAACAGATTCAGGTCAGCTGGCATGTCATATTGTATCTGTTATCCAAATTTCTTTAGCTTCAAAAACAAGAAAGTAGGTCACCAGGTCTTAAATTCTACGTCACCTTATACCAGTGGGGCTATGATTTGAACAATCAAAGAAGAACACAAGACAAGTCTTCCTGCCAAATGGTCTTGCATTGTGGTTTCTGACATAAAGAGATTTTTATATAAAAATCGACATCTAGGCAGGGCCAGTTTATGTTCCCCGAGAGTGTAGGCGTCTCTTGTTCCACAGACAACAATTGATCTCGGACATTGAGTTTTACGGTCATTTGTCTATCAAAAAAAGTAGTACCGTAGCTTAGTAGCTTAGTAGAAATTGGTCATTACTCTTCTGGTTATTTATCCATGAAAGTCAGATAGTTTAAACGACCTTTAAGCTATCAACAAAGAAGTGTTGAAATTGGCGTATAACCAAGGCCCCGTCATGATTTGAAGACATGGTAAAAGTCCTCTAGAAATTGTTTCACATGCTCTAAACAATGGGGTCAAAGGGATGATTTTATAAAAGATTTTATATACGTATAACTTAGACTATGTAAATCAATTGACCCTTGGGAAAGGTAGTTATAATCAAACGGATCACGACTTAACCAAGTTTAGTAGTTGTGTATTATATCGTGACATAAATTGATATGGTCATAGAATGAATACTTCACACTTAAATATCAAAGCATTTTATTTATGGAGAAGAAAGTTTTCAAAGCCTTTTCTTTATTACACAAAGTATAATGACTCCTGGGGTTAGGCCAACTTTGACCAGATTGTCAAGATTTGAAAAAAAAATTAAGGTCTTTTTGACAAAGCTTTTAACCCAAAATCTAAGATCTGGGCATTTGGTTTTGGAAAAAAATATAATTTTTCCCATGTTTCTCCATATGAAATAAGTTGACCCTAGGGGTGGGTTAAACTTTTATTTGAATAAATTTGTACTGGTCTATACAAGGCTACAACGGAAATAATTAGCTATAGGCATCGGTTTTGGAGAATTTGACCACAGGGTCGTGATTTTTAGCAAATTTAATAGTATTCTATACTAGGTCCTGCAGTTATGGAGAAGAATATTTTTATGTTTTCCTATATTTGCACTGTGTAAAGAAAGTTTACTCCGGGGCTTCGCAAGGAACATAAATGTGTACTTCTTGACCTTTTACCAACCATGACCTTGATGTTGTGTCATAACGATATAGTCTCACGATAGTGATTATTTGTGCCAAGTTATTTAAAATCTTCCATAAAGTCAAAAAGTTATGGAGAACATATAACCTTGACCTTGGTTGCAGCAACCTGGATGTTGAGGTCTGTAGATTGTGTCGTGGTGGGGATCATTCGTGCTAAGTATTTTCAGAACCTTTGAATTGTCAATAAATTATAGAGCAGACATGAAAAAAGATGTTTTTTACATTGAACCGTTGAGTGTGACCCTGACCTTCAGGGTTGTGACTTGATTATTGTGCTCTGCCAATGGTGTAATAATGTTTCATTTCTGCCAAGTTATCTTAAAATCATTTCAGAGGTTTAAAAATTAGAGACAGACACGAAATATAGACTTTCTAACATATGACCTGTAAGTGTGACCCTGACCTTTGGGGTAGCAATTCAATTATTGCGATCTGCACATCGTCTCATAATGGTGATCAATTGTGCCTAGCTATTTAAACCAAATTTCATAGGTTTAAAAGTTATGGAGAGGACACGAAATGTAGATTTTAATACATTTGACCTTGACCTTTGGTGTAGCCACCCAATTGTTGCGCTCTGCACATGTTCTTATACTGGTTATCAATTGTGCCAAGATATTTTTTAAAAATTTCAGTTGTTAAAATGTTGGAGCGGACACGAAATGTAGACTTTTTAACATTTGACTTTAAAATGTGACCTTGACCTTTTAGGTAGCAACCCAATTATTGCGCACTGCACGTCGTGTCATAATGGTGATCCGTTGTGCCAAGTTATTTCAAAACTTTTCAGGGTTAATAAAGTTAGGAGCGGACATGAAATGTAGACTTTTTATTATTAAATGAAAACTTTTAACATTTGACCTTAAAGTGTGACCTTCACCTTGGGGGTAGCAACCCAATTATTGCGCTCTGCATATTGTCTCATTATGGTGATCACTTTTGCCCAAGTCATTTTAGAAAAAAATCAGGGGTTAAAAAGTTATTGAGCGGACACGAAAGTGTTACGGACGGATGCTGACAGACGTAGGCCATTCCTATAATCCCCTTTCCGCTACGCAGAAGGTGATAAACAATGTTGGTTTAGTCCAATCTGAAAAAGCCATACATAAAAAAGCTCAAGATCTTTTTATTTATTTCTGGGAATATTTGAAAACATTACGCATTGTCAGTTCTATTTTTAACTTCTGTGACTAAGATATACAATAATCCGATTTGTGCTAAAACAACAACAAAAAACAATTTTATCAAATATAAATATAGCCTATGTTTACGTCACATCAACACTTTAAAAGGCTTTGTGGCGACTTTCCTGCTTTACTGAGGAAGACCTTAACATGTTTCCCTCCGTGCATTATTTCATAATATTGACACATTCTGGTCATCTATTAAGGCAAATCAGAATTACAAAGTCTATAAGAAAGTGAAATTTGGCTTATTCAAATAAAGAAAACATTAAAATTGTTTGTAAAATAAAGAAATCAAAGTCATATGTTCATCCTGATTCCAAATTCAAATACATCCTGAACTTAATCTTAATTTGGAACACACTAGTGTTCATGTGAGTACTATTCATGTGCATTACATGCTACCGGACAATTTGAGAAATGCTGTTTTTCCTTATCTCCAATTACATTGAAACTATGGTTTTAAGACTGCACTTTTAAAATGACTTATTTAAATCAGAAAGCTTATATGAATTTTGGATACGTTCAGCCGCGGGTTATTCCTCATGATTTATTGATATTTATTGATGATGAGAAAATAACGAAACTGTAACAGTTGATATGATTACCAATGTCTTTGAGATTTTATTTGAATGCTTACCTGTATATCAGTAATAGCTTATTACTACGTGACGACAATTTACATACTTTTTTGTGTGAGTGGAACACACATCGCTCCCAAAGTTTTACAAACACATATTTTTCTTGTAACTGGTAAAAAACGGTCGAAAACAAAAGCTAAATCTATCATTACACAAAATTTATTAAGTGCCTTTTTTATATTTATAACATGTTCAAATGCGTTAATATCAACAAATTTATATCATAGTTATAAACATTAAGAAAGAATACTCGACATTAAATGAAATTTCAACAATTATACAAATCTAGATAATGACTATTTAAAACTATTTGCATATAAACATACTATTTAATTATTTTCAACGTGATTTATAATAATATTATGAAACAGACCGCCATCTATACTTAAATAGTCACATATTTCTAAAGAACGAAATGAGGCTGCGGTAACAAATCTCATATTGTTTACATATCAGAAATACATATTTTGTATAATTAATTTGAGACTTTTAAGTTTTAGTTTTGTGTACATGTACATTCTTCTGTAGCTTGTTCTTAACGTTTACTGGAGTTTGTCCCTACTGTATCCGATTTCCAATAGGTAAAACAATGGAGATTCTATACAACGTTTTAATGTGTTTAAATGGAGGGGTTGTTTTTGGTAATAAGACAAGATGCCATTTGATGAACAGTCCGGAGTTTGTTGATGATGATTTAAGACATACTGACCGTATAACAAAGCATTAGGTGGTCTGACCTGTAGGTCACAAAATAATTTATAAAGAATTTTGAGGCAACGGTAGAATATGGCCTATTTGTTTTGCGTAGCAAGACATCTATACAGGATTTATAATTTATGCTGCTCTATAATTTTTTAGAATAGAAGAAAGTGTCAAATTTCTAACACAAAATGGTGATTTTTTCCATGTTACACCAACAGCTGGGCTTGTATTGCATTGAGATGAGGACACAATCATTTAGGTTTTCCAGATGCACCCTTGGCACATTATCTTGAAGACGTTCTTCAACACTCTGAGTAGATTTCATTATTATCTTTTGCCTCTAAAACTTTAAGCATTTTTATTGTTACAGTAATGGTTCAGCAAAATGTTACCGATGTTTTAATTCAAATTTGTGTTTTTTATGGAAAGTAAATGTAGTGAAATTTGAAATGATTTTTTTTTGTTTCAAATGTATCCAACTCTAAATTCTGTAATGCATAATCATAACATTACCCGTACCAAAAGGAAAGGTTTGCCGTAAACTCGCCGGAACTTTGCCGCAAATTCGCTGCAAACCTTTTAGTTCGCCGAAACACTGTGTCAAGAGTTTGCCAGATATCGCCACTAGTGGCAACTCTGTAGCAAACATCTGGCGAATTTGCGGCAAATTCACCAGAATATTAAGTAGTTCGCCAAAAGTTTGCCAGAAACTTTCAGTGGAAAACTAATTTGCCAGAGATTGCCAGAATCTTTCTATGAAAAAAAATATTCACTGAAAGTTCACCAGAAACTTTTCTATAAAAACAAGTTTGCCAGATAATCGCCACAAACACATCAGTTCTGAAAGTTAATCAACTTTGTTCAGTAAATAACTATTTTGCCAAGGAATTATATTATAATGCACATATAAAAAAAGTCCTTCATGTACCTACCTATATCACGGATTTATATTGTTATATAAATCCGTGCTATATATAACCTATCTACCTACCTACCTACCCAACCCTATTTTAATGGGTCGGGAAGTGGAAACAAACATATTTTTATTTTTTGCCTAAGAGTTATCAAATTGAAACATCATATGTATCATGGAGGGTATTGTAGTTCACAATAACAGTTAAAAAATTATAAGGTAGAAGACCCATAATGTAATCGGCAATCTTCGACAATTACCGCCATATCTCGCGATTTATCGTAACGAACTTCGTTACGTATAAAGTCGGAATTCTAATAATAGCGGATATCCCCGGTCACGTGGTAGTATTCCCCAAGAAAATGACGTAATTTCCGTAGATATCTAACATGGCGTCTTACAGGCGTGATACGCTCGGTCGATTCAAAAAAGTGTAAAAAGATGCAGAAAACCCTAGTATTGCGACTTAATTATAGAACATAACTATAGTGCAGGTAACCAGTATTACGGGTCAACCAAACCAGCTCTACAAAACATCAACTCTTCCTAAATCGGTTGATAATGAGGGTTGGAAAAAGGGAAGAAGAATCGTTGAGACTTGAGTTTGGCGTATTACGGTCAACCCTAAGATTTTGTAAAAAATGTAGACTTGGACCAGAAGGCTACCATTAACTTTTGACAACATGTTAGGTGAATTTAAACAGGGTGTGTCTGGATATTTGTATGTGAAATGTCGAAACACAGAAATTATGCGGTCATGTGAATTGTGTTCCCTATGGAAAAACACAGACTCTAGTAGTAGTAGATTGAAGACCTGGGAAAGTTGGAATGCCATGTTTCGTTGTCAACACAAAATTAGGACCAGGTAAGCGATTAATGTATTGCATCATACTTTAGATTAACAACAGATTATATATAGTTTTATCAAGGTATGCTTCACTTTACTTCATGGCATGTTCGATGAATAAATACGAGCGTGTCAGATTCCTGGCACGATTATTGGTGGACTTTCCCTACGGGGTTATCTTCAGCGTTCATGTCATGTCATAGTATATAAACGGGTACGCTGAAGACCTTAAGCTAACCAAAATGAATATACATTTATCAGTGTTTATCTACTTGTCTTCCAATGATGTAAAATTATGCGGACCAAATTTATGTTTCAGATTTATAAATAATTAATTTATTGTACAGAATACATGTATCTTGTTTGTGTTGAGCTGTAAAACACTACTCCTTATTGTGAAGGAAGTGGCTAGCCGTACGGGCCCGTACGGCTAGCCAAAAGTTCTAGCCGTACGTGACTCACGTACTCCATTTAATTTTGAAAAGTGCCGTACGGCTAGCCAATACAGTGTGTCCTGGCTAGTCGTACATGACTCACGTACGGCTAGAACTTTTGGCTAGCCGTACGGGCCTGTACAGCTAGCCACTTCCTATTGTGAATTTTTTTATAAACTTCCCTCTGAACTGTTTTAATTTCCCCAAAGTCACTGAGAAATTTGAAAAACAAATGATAAAACGTTGCTAAATTAAATCTTGCAACAATGCAATTTTTATTAAGACATTACAGAATCCTACATGTACATTATATAAAAGACACAGTTTACACTAGGCTGCCAATACCCACAGTCACAGTAATATTCAACATACAATGTACATGAGGCAGCTAAAAATAGCTCTATATAAATTTATGCAATGTGTTATTATCACGGTTATGTAAATTACAATCCATGTGAAGTTTTTTTTGACAAAATATTTGTATACTTAAATGAAATAATTTGTTTCTTTTCATTTTCTTACAGCAATGATTGATAGTGTAGGTGGGCCGGTGAGGGGAGGGTCAACAATTTGTTGTCAACACTCAATATACCAACAATTGGAAATAAAAACATGAAAAGAAATGGAGAGACATGTTGGAAATATCATTGAGACAGTGGCTTCTATCTGTCTATGTCGACAGAATCTGCTGCGAAAGAACAAGGAAATTGAGTAAGACACATTTACAATGATACTTTCGAAATAAAATGTAATTGAATTGGAAGAATTTGAAAATTATTTTGTAATTATTATGTCTATGCAGCTTATCATGGTATAATCCTATATTGCTGGTATACTCGTGGTTAAGGGAACCAAAGAATATTATACAATCCATATATATATGAGAAAAGAATTTTTAAACAATGGCTTTGTTGTTTTTGCATGTTACTCTATATTCATGTACATATTTCTTTTTTCAAAATAACATGAATGTGTAATTGTTTTTTAAAAAAGTACTTATTTCTACATGACAAACTGGGTCCGCCTGGGCTCCTTGCCATTGGTACTTGTTGCTGGGTCATATGGGGGTTGCGTTCATTGAACGTCGCCTTTCCTTGTTGATCTTGTTTATCATATTTTACCTTCATTGGTTTAAGACTAAAATTCTTATTAAATACATGCATTCTTTTTAAGGGATGTGCATCATGAAGAATCAATGGTATCAGAACACAACATCATGGAAGATCTTATTGACAAGATCTTGGAGGATGTCCTTTGCCAGATGCCTCGCCAGCACTAAAGTGAGTACTGGTAGTTTGTTTTCTGTATTTTGTTTATTTACGAAAGTAAAGGACTATGCAAAACTGACTGGTGTTGTTGAACTGTTTGTGTTATGTCTGTTGCTTCAATATATGAATATCTCTCCATATACTGTTTGTACATATGTATTTTTTTTTTTTTCAAGGTCTATTCTTCAGTCAGATGCTACAGTTACAAATGACAGTGAATGGTCAGATTTATTACAATTGTGATGAACAATCCTCAAACAATACATCAAACAAAAATTGCTATTTAAACTGTAAGTTGAAATCTATGAGGTTTTTTATATATATTTATAATCATGGTGTAGCAATTAAATGATAATACTGTGATAATTTTGTAATGCTATTTTGGGGTCGTCTTCAATAGAAACAATTTGATGTGTCTTCATGTGATGAATAATCGATATGCAGTCCGAATTATTTCATAAAAGTGATTACTAAAATTGGTCAGGAAAAAGTCGTGCAATCAGCATTAATAATATAATAATAATTAACAAAACTAATTCTAATATGAACATTGTGTTACATTAATTATAAATTAGTTATTGTCAATTCATTGGTGTAGTTTCTCAATATTTGTCAATATTACGTTTAAAGATGAATTTTAAATTACAGAAAATATTTTTGAAATATTTTTTTACAATTACAGTTCTCACAGACAGTCAAAGGTTTGAAAACAAATCAGAAGTGGTCCACATCTTGAAAAACCTCACAGCAGATTAAGACTTTGCCCGAAATTTCCCTGTAAAACCAGCAGTGGTATGTCCAATTCAGTAGATACTGCCTGGCACAAAAGAGGATTTGACAGTTTAACATGTAAGTAAAATAAGATTATTTTTATGCCCCCACAATGTGGGAGCATATAACGTTGCACTTGTCAGTTTCGTCCCAAAATCTTGTGAACGCAACTCCTCTTAAACCGGACGGCAGATTTTGCTTAAACTTACAGGGATGAACAACCTTAATGTGTAGATGGTAGTTAAGGAAAGAATTTTTGCTGCGACCAAAATTTAACAGAATTATGGCCCTTTGTTGATTTTTTTACTATATACTATGTAGAAATTTTGTGAAAGCAACTCCTCTTAAACCGGATGGCAGATTTTGCTTAAACTTCCAGAGATGAACAACCTTAATGAAGGAATATTTGCTGCAACCAAAATTTAACAGAATTATGGCCCTTTGTTGATTTTTTCACTATATACTATGTAGAAATTTTGTGAACGCAAACTCCTCTTTAACCGGATGGCAGATTTTGCTTAAACTTCCAGGGATTAACAAACTTAATGTGTAGATGGTAATAAAGGAAATTTTTGCTGCAAGCTAATTTAACAGAATTATGGCCCTTTGTTGATTTTAGTTTTCAACTTGTGGCACATGTAGTCCAAAAACTATTTGACCTAGAGTCATAAGATTGACAGAACAGTGGCTTGTGGGGGCATCCGTGTCCTATTGACACATTTCTAGTTTTTCTCAGTTATCATGTCAGTAATGGTTTAGAATTTGTCAGAAAAGTATCTGTGTATATTTTAACCACTGTTATTGATGTATAATTTGAAAAAGTGAGTTTTCCATACAAGTAAGACTGGTTAGTCAACATTGTTCTTTCAAACAGTGGCATTTAGAAGAAAAATCCTAATGGTTATTTGAATGACCCTGGTTTTAACTTTGAGCTCTGACCTGGCTGTCATGTTCACAGCATGCATCATTTTTGTGTCGCCTCGGAGTAGTGGCGATATATAGGGATCATTTCTCCGTCGTCTGTCTGTCTGTCCGTCACAAAACTTGTCCGGACTACTCCTCAAAAACTACTGGTGCAATTTCATCCAAACTTTAAAGGAATGATCAGTACCAAGTCTAGTTGTGCACTGTCTGTCTGTCTGTCCTACTGTCACAAAACTTGCCCCAACATGAAATTGGCCATCATGAGGCGACACATGTGATCACTGATCGCTCTTGTTTGTTATTTTGGTGTGTTTTTAACATAATACCTTGATTTCTTAACTAAGTTAGATAAACTTATAATATATGAGCCACTTGTCATTTGTAAATAAATCTAGGTTTTGCAATGCAAATACATGTTCATCCCAACAGATCAAAATCAAGCCAGCACCAGTGTATTGACCAATAAATAATAATTGCCTTTGGTGTTTATTTTCTTCATTTGTAGGTGGGCTTTACTAATAGATTACTGCCACTTTATTTCAAGGTGGGGTTTTTGGGTATCATTCACCTTCAGTGATAGTTCTAGTTTTATTCAGTATAAACATGGTAACATGTAAATGAAAAAAAAAACCTTCTTTTTTTCAGTGTACTGCATCAATAAACTAAATATGGAGAGTAGCTTAGTCACCAAAGCAGTCAACACCAAAATACACACAATGGCCAGGGCACTGAAACTTGGAAGAGTGAAAGAGTAAAGTAGTGCGTTTTTAGCTTACAAAGTGACATTGCGAGCTTTTGTCTATCATTCCTCTGTAAACTTGATCTTTAAACAACATCTCATAAATTGCCAAGCCAATTTCATGCAAAACTTACAATATTGTCTAGTCAGTTTTTGTTTTGCTTGCAATTGTTATATGACATGACTAAAGACATTTAGTTTTATTCTTCAGTTATTATGTTTATGTTTGTATAAGACCCAAATATATTGTTAAGATTCATTTTTACACATTTGAAAGCCATTATTGTTCTAGTCAGTTTTGTTTTTTGCTTGCAATCGTTATATGACATGACTAAAGACATTTAGTTTTAATCTTTAATAATTATGTCTATATTTGTATAAGACCCAAAAATATTGTTAAGATTCATTTTTACAATTTTAAAAGCCATTATTGCTCTAGTCTGTTTTTTTTTTTGCTTGCAATCGTTATATGACATGACTAAAGACATTTAGTTTAAATCTTTAGTTATTATGTCTATGAGGGGCGTCCGTGGCCGAGTGATTAAGGTCATTGACTTCAAACCACTTGCCCCTCACCACTGTGGGTTGGAATCCCGACAGGGACTTTGGATTCTTTCATGTGAGGAAGCTATCCAGCTAGCTTAACTGAACGTCGGTGGTTCTACTCAGATACCCGTTCGTGCCTGAAATAATGCAAGGAAGGGCACCTGAACGTCACGATATGACCTATACTGTGTCGATGTGACGTAAAAACCCAAAACAAACAAACAAAAAAATTATGTCTATGAAATTAGTTGTTTGTATAAGACCCAAATATATTGTTGTGATTAATTTTAACAATTTTGAAAGCCATAATTGTTCGTGTCAGATATTGTTTTGCTCACAATCATAATGTTATATGGCATGAGTTTAAATCTGAAGGTATTATGTCCATGAAATATGTTGTTTGTATAAGACCAAAATATATTTTTGAGATTCATTTTTATATGCCCGAAAGGGCATATTATGTTATACCCTCTGGCGTCCGTCTGTCTGTCTGTCCGTCCGTCCGTACGTCCGTCCGTCCGTTAGCAATTTGGTTTCCGGAGCATAACTTAAGTTCCATTTGGCCAACAATGTTCAAACTTCATAGGATGATTGCCCATATGGGTAGAAAGACCCCTATTGATTTTGGGGTCAAAAGGTCAAAGGTCAAGGTCACTATGACCTTAAAACTGAAACAGTTTCCGGAGCATAACTTAAGTTCCAAGTGACCCACAATGTTCAAACTTCATAGGATGATTGTCCATATTAGGTAGAAGACCCCTATTGATTTTGGGGTCACAAGTTCAAAGGTCAAGGTCACTATGACCTTAAAACTGAAAACAGTTTCTGTAACTTCTACAACATGCTTAAAATGATAAAACTGAAAGCCTCATACGTTTCCGGGTTTCTCTCATTTTACCACTTTGTTGCCATGGCAACAGAACCAATTAATGTTGTTGGTAGAATGCATATCTACCTTTAAAAAGAATAAAGACTAAAGAACATTTCAAAATGTAATCTTGTTGGTAATTCTTAGTCTTAATAATCGTTATATATCAGTTCACTAGAAATTGGGACTCAATATTCGTGTACCCCACCCACTTTAGTAATGTCAGAATTCACATTCTTACACAATAAAAATAAAAATAAGGGTACAGTTAGTAAGTTGTTGATCAGGGCTTTGTAGTATATGGAAAAAATATTCATTTTCACCACTATGCCTCGACTGATAGGAAAAAATGCCAGCCCCATGTCGATTTTTGATACTTTTTTAGCAAAATTTCTCTATGAAAACAAGAGTATATGTATAAGAAAATGGAAAAAGACCCATTTTCATATTGTTTCAATAGGATGTGAAGTTTTAACATCACCTGTACCAAAATAAATACAAAAAAGAACTAATTTTATCATGTAAATTGCGTATTAGCCATTTTTCAATAATTTGGCGGCCATCTTGGCGGCCATCTTGGATTTCTCAAAACGTACCATGATTTGACATGTCTACCCAATTTTTTTGTAAACTTCAAACATTTAGCTTTACATTGGTATAACATTTATCCATGGACCTTTTTTGCACACAAAAGGTCCCCAGGGACTGTACTACGGGAGAAATTCTCCAAATATTGTTGATCATTCCATTCATATTTTTGTAATCCTTCTTTTCAGAAGCTATGCAGGTATTTGTGTTCACGAGGAAATGTTAAGTGACACTATTAGAACAAATGCATACAGGTAAGTAAAATACATAAGCACGTAACACTAGACCAGGAAAGCATTTTTTTAATTATTGTGTTTATTTGATGTCTGAGGGTTTAACCTTTACTGTTTTTATTTCATCCGAGCAACTGTCAACAATTGTCAATCATTTTATTATTTTAAAATTTATTGTTTTATTATTTCTGAGGCTACTTTGATTAAATTTAGTTAATGATCAACATTATTTTTTGTCCAATCACATTGCAGTATTTTTCAAATTTCTGCTTCGTCTAACTTTGGTAAATGTCTACTAACTAAATAAAATTTACTTAATCCATCGTCTAACCAGTCTAACTAATATCAATAATGCATTTTATTAGGGAGGAGTTAGAGGTGTGGTATGCATTCTGAAATGTAAAATATGTAGGTACGGCATAAGCGAGAATGATAAACTACCACAAAAAAGTGATCTGTTTTTCAGACATTTCATTGGCTCCATTGTTTTCAGCTAATTGCATCATTCTCCCCGCTTATATATTCACACATTTTATAGAAACATGATATTCTTACTGTAGTCAAAGGTATAAATTGGGGCATTTCAGTAAAAATGTGCCTGATTATATGTTGAAAGTGACATTCATTTAGCTTATCTAAATGTGGCAAGTAATGAACTTGACTAGGTGTTGACATCATGTGTTTGTGTTATATCACTATTTTGTGAAGACCACAAAAGGGCGGGGCTATCAGTGACAATGTTCACCAGTTTAGAGAAATGCCTTTTTTTTAGTTGAAAAATAATGTTGATCATTAAATAGGTTAATGTTTAATAATACGCATTAACAAAAGTAATTGGTCCCGTGAACTCTCGTCGTGTATAAAAAGCATAAATGATTCTGCAAACTATACTGAATATTTCTCATTATGATATAACTAAGGGTATTCAATTATATACGAGGTTAGAAACCTGCTGATAGGTAAATTTAGTTTTTACAAGTATGTTCCGTACAGTTTTTACAGGTATGTTTCGTACGGCTAAATATCTCTTAAAGAACTAGTTCCAATTGTATCAATATTCTTTCTGCTTTTTACATCATTTACACTGACTCAATGTACTTAAAAGTCCCCTTATATTAAGACATATATCAAAGATTTACAGACTGAATCATCATTAGTATGAAACATTATTACTGCACAAACGGAATGGTAGTTATTGTAAATGTAAATTATGAAATTATTAGGTGCCACATTCATACTTATTATATCTTAAGCATGCATGGCTTAACGGTATAAATGGATTCAGCGTGATATTTTATAATTAAGAAGGTAAACAATATCAAGCTACCTGTATATTAAGTATGTGATTGACAAAACCTTTTACTAATTACACAAAATTAAAGTTTGAATATCATACACACAATTTCCACAATTAATATGTTAAAACACATGTTAAAATACTGATGAACGATAAAGTAAATTTCAACTTTAAAAATACACTTTCACATATATTTGGATACTTTTCGTTTATGCAACATAAACATACATAATTTGAGATAAATTATCTACCTGGTAAATTTAAATTATAGAGATATGATAAACTATGATTGTGTCATCATTATCTTTGTTTTTATCACTGCATGATTTTGGGATCTATCATGTGTAGGTCTATAATTATGATTCTAATGCAGAATTATTGTATAAATAATATTTTGTACAACATGTAATCAAATTTACAAACAATATATATATATATATATATATATATATATATATACTATATATATTATAATATATATTATATATATATATTATATATATATATATATTTATATATATATATATATATATATATATGACATATCCGGTGTAAAAATCAACAACAGAAGCAAATGGACAAATTGCTGTATGTACTCCTTCGGACATTTTACTCCTTACAAGAAATCAGCGAGATATATTCAATACGTATTTTTTCTTTAAAATTTTAATGATGAATAAAGAAAGAAACGCTTATTCAACAGAACATTTCGACATACTGAATCTGTTATTATTTAAATATCGTGTACCGATAATTATAGAGACTTGAAATACCTTTGGTAATGTTTTAGATACTAATTATTAGTTAGTAATAATCCTATCTACCTACCAAGACGTATGTAATAATAAAGATGCATAACTAAATTTAAAGTTTACTCTGAAAGAAAATTTCCTAAACTATTGTCCGGAGCAAAGCTTTGGCTTATTTCCATGCTTCTGTTATAGTTTATGCTGTATATTTGCATATGTCGGTGTTAAAGGGTGAGAAAAATACTGTACGTTTATTTTCTAGTTTTATTTTTATGTGCATATTTTTAATTTTTTCAATGTAAATGGCAAATTTAAATTTTGTTTAATTACATGTTTTACAAGTCTTAAATGTAAAACGTCGGTAAATGTACAGGCTTAGTTCAACTTATTTTATTCGTGATAATAAAAATTGATACATAAGTTTCAGTATTTATTTATTTATTTAAGCTTTATATGCTACGATTTTACATATATCCATGAACATGTATTAACGTATCTTACTCAGTTGAAGTAAATGATAAATTGTGAAAGGAAATAAGTCATATGTTTTATGTGTTTTTGTTTTAATTTTCAAACTTATTAGCTTAAAACGAACTTAAGAACTGAGAAAAAAATCTAAGTCAGTATACTCTTCCTCTATGAAAAGTACATTTAACTTTTCATAAGCATAAACAAGGAATTTTCAAAGCATCACGGGAAATTTATCATGATAGTGAATGTGATTTGGACTTTTAGATTAGGGGTTCAAAACAGTTAATTAAAAAGCAGCTATTTATACTGCTGGGAAATTGTTTTTAATTTCATAAAAGTTTTAAATTTGGAAATTCCCAAGGAAACATTTTTTTTTTAAAGGGGTTTTGTTCTTTTTTGCCAAAATTTTTCCCATAATTTTTAGAAAACACTGTGAGTGTTTGACTTTGAAACAGGGTTTTTTTATTTTTTGCAAATAAAAAAATCTAACACTGATATATCTTATATTTTCTGAAAAAAAAAAGTTTTTTTCTTTTAAATCTTTCTTTTACAAAAAATTTGTAGAAAGAAGGTTACTATTTATTTTTACAAATGTTGATAGGTTCAAAAACATTTTTTGATTTTTGCAATAAAATTTTAAAAACTTTGAAATTCACAAAAACTGGGACTCAAAGA
>NW_026855708.1:0-47815 GCF_026571515.1 Ruditapes philippinarum | reverse complement strand
AATATCCTTTGGTAACAAAAGTTCCGCTGCATGGCGCTTTACAACTTGCACCTTAAGAAAGAGATGCTTTGCCTAGTATTAGTTAGCTGCACTATCCAAAAATAATTCAAGTCGCCCATATATATTTTGTATATCACAAATTGATTCAAAGACAAGTCTCGAGACATGGATTGTCATATAAAAAAGTTATATATTGAATAGTGTTCTTTAATCAATGTAGTCTCAAACACTGACATCTGGCACATAAGTTTAATGTACTCCGCGTTTTATGAAATAATTTAATTCCGCATCTGAAGTGTCGTGAGACAAATTTGATTTACCATGCCGTATTCAATTTTCCATCGATAAAATATCAATGTAATAGTGGAAACGTATGTAACCTTTCTTTGGAAGACTGAAATCAGAAATACCAAAATGTTTATTATAACTGAATCAGCGATATAAAAAAATTATAAGCATCTAACCATAAAAAAAAAACAGTTTATATGATTCATTTTAGATAAATCGCAATACTTTCTTATTTTGACTATATGACAAACTATGTGCAGTTAATATTTTAGATGTAATTCATTCAAATTTGATTTTAAATCAAAGTACTTAATAATTATTTTGATATAAAGGTACATTTCTTAAAAAATATTTGTTAATGGAAAAGTCTAACATGTAAACAATTTGCAATATAGATCATGTTTGTTTTTTTGAGAAATCAAACGATACCTGCCCTTTATTAATTGAGATTTAAACATTTATAAAATCAAATTCTCATTATATGCACTCTTCGCTTTGAAATATAAAACTCAAAATAATTTACTAAATTACGTATATAATAAAGATATAAATGTAATGAAACTTCTTTAAGTATTAATAAAACATTACGATCGTGATAGTGCAGTCTTGAAATGTGATACAAGAACGCTGTACTCAGTATGAAAGCGTTATTTTGAATTAAACACTCCCTGGGAAAATAATTTGTTTTGTCTTGTATGTCTTCATAAGATTGAATTTTTTTTCTCAATCCTATTGTGTCTAAATTTAGCATTTCTATGACGTAAACAGGAGCCATATAGTTGTTGAAATTTTAAATTTGCTAAAGCAAAGGACGAAAAAAAGATTGATGGTTTCTATTGCCTTTTAATGTTTCTTCAGTTGTAACATCAAAGTATGTACCAAATAGGACATAGCCTCTATCGTGTTTTGTACATATCCTTCAATTTGTCCCCTCATTTCGTTATATGATTAAGCAATCCATGTAGCCAAAATAATTGTTAATGTTTTAATAGAAAATTAAAAAAACTATACAATTATGAAATATCTTAATTTCTTTCAAATGTTGGAGTTTCAAGCTTAGTCATTTGTTAAATTAAAGTTATAGAATTTATAACATACTTTTATACAAGCATATTAAACTTGCAAATTACAAGTTATTATAAGACAAAAGTAAAGTTTTAAGTTTGTGAGGGTTTTGCATGAAGTTTTAATACTTTAACAGTTATTATTTGACAAGAATTTGTCAAAAACGCAACTTGATCTGTATAACACATTGTAATTTTGTAACCAATTATATCTTTAAAATTACCATTTGCAATGTGATGTTGGACTATTTATATGAAAACAAAAACACATTTCTCATCTATATCAACTTAAAAGATACACTAAGTCTTGACATAAAACAATTAACTTTGTCAAGTTAAAATGTTTTAATATTCCGCGGATGCAAAGGAAGGCCAAAAATAATTTTGGATTTAATAATCCGTATGTCACTCTGATTATCTTATTACTATTTAATTTATTTACTTATTTATTTATTAATTTATTTTTATTTATTCATTTATCAATTTATTAATTAATTTATTTTTTATTTATTTATTTATTTTAATAAATTAATTAATTAATTGTACTAACAAAACAAACCAACTAAAATGTGAGATCGAAGAAATTATCTCTCATCAATACGTTACAATACATACCGGTATATTTTAATCTCCTGTTATTACATGATGAATGTCAAAACAATTGTTGAAATCAGTAATATAAAATATAAAAATTGAGAAAAGACCGGTTTGATCGAGTCTGTCCATGGGTGCAAGCTATTGCCAACGACCTTTAAATCTACTTAAGCACATTTCAACATTTTAATATGAAACGATAAAATTTTTAATTTACAAACGCCACTGTTCATACGGCGGTTATCATGAGACCTTCTATGTCACACGTTCGTGTCAATCAATGAAAAGCGGAGTAGAACTTTGATGTTCATTTCCTTCCTATATGGTTTTAAGGAAACGTATCAGTCGTTAAAAGCTTACTTGCAAAAATAATTTTGGCATTGGATTGCGCTCGTGCATTTACCATGTTCTCTAATGGACATGTCTTATTTTGAGAAAATCCCGCGGTACCATTGCAAAGTGCCTAATCACATGAGAGTATTTAACGAATTTGCTTGAAATATTAGAGCATCTATTTCAGAATCTAAAGTGCTTTTATCAAGTAAAATGTTCGATTCCTAAAACTACGACATCCTTTTAATCTTTATTCTCCCACACAAATTAGATAGATATGTTACCAATAAACACGAACAAAAGTCATTTGTTTCATTTGCTTTGCAATACAATATTGTTAAATCACTTGTGTCCGCCTATTTAAATGTGTTAAAATAACATTGCTATAAATTGCTGACAACTTTGAGTTTCTTGAACACAAGTATTCAGAAAAAGATACATTCTGAATAATTGTTTTTTTTTATAGACCGATATTCTTGTTCAAATATCTATACATATTACACATTTAATTTTTAATTTTCAACGAAATATTTTTTACATTATCCATTCAGCGAAATAATTCTAAGTATGTAAATGGACGTTTTTTTGTTTCTTAATTTAATGTTTTATATTTAATAAATTAAAATTAAACATCCATATGAACTGATGAGAAAACAATCAACCCGTTATTTCAAATATAGTTGTTAGGTAATATTCTAAACGATATAATTTTAGTTTTCTTCAAATTGGATCAGATGGTTATCAAATTGATAGGATAAAGTATATAAATAATGTCCGTCATCTATAATATGACGTGTATTAAACATAAGATGAATATTCAATTTGGCTTTCCATGCCAACAGAAATGTCAACCTTGCCAATTTGTAACTTTATCCACTTCAATACATTATAGCCTTTGTAAGAACAAAAATATGATGAATCAAGATTAGGTATGTATCATTTAAAATAACTTGTCGAAAAGTAATATGTTAAATGTTAATAAAATTTCTGTAATTATTTATATTTCCATCATTCAAATATTTGTTAATAAACAGGTATGTTCTTCATTTAGATTTAGTTTACATAAGGCAAAGCAAAACATTTGTTTAGTAATTTAAACACCATTGAAAGATTACTAATGAAAATACCTTAAGTCTGGAATCTTGTACGTGGGACTGACACTTGAATTGTTTACTAACAGCAACAATACGTCAGTTTGAATTGTAAGAAAATGATTCGAACGCATATAAACGACTAAATCGACAAT
The DNA here is from genome assembly GCF_026571515.1 of Ruditapes philippinarum. Classification (NCBI taxonomy): domain Eukaryota; kingdom Metazoa; phylum Mollusca; class Bivalvia; order Venerida; family Veneridae; genus Ruditapes; species Ruditapes philippinarum. The sequence goes on along the minus strand of NW_026855708.1, from coordinate 44,290 downwards.
TCAGATCGGACTAGCTATCGACTAAACATATAAGTATACTTCGCGGAATCAAAATCTATATTTCCATAACTTCAAATATTTGTAAGCGAGAACAAAAAGAGATGACAAATAGGCTTAATTTTAACGATGTGGGGATAGAGTACTTGGCAAAATCTCAATGGTTCCTTATCTGTATGTTCTAGATAGAATGTTGCATTGTTCTAAATTAGACTTTAACTTTATATACATTGTGATGATACGCATCAATGAGCCACTGAAACGAAATTTAATGTTTATTTAATTATTCTCTTGAAAGTAATACGTCAGATATACAGGCAATGCTTTTAAATACAGCAAATTCTTACATTATATAGCATTTTATAACTTTTTATCTTCTTAAATCATACGCTCTAAAATGTATGTTCCACAGTTATTCATAATAACAAGTTCAATCATAAATTGTTCTCTGATTCAGTGTCAATAAAGTATTGTTAAACAAGTGACATGATAAATTATGGAGATTCTATTCTTCAGTAAATGAATGCACGATGTAACTCGATACCTTAGCTTCATATTAATAATAAATATGTCTAGACAAGGGTGTTTACATCACAAAAAATACAACAATAACGATGGAAATTCTAACCACTTCGCCTCTAAATACATAATAGTATGCTTTAAATGAATCTTGACAGTAAAAATAATATGTAAATGTACAAAGCGAACAAAAGCTATTATTTCTTACTGAAACAGCATTAAGATGTATAAAAGCACAGCTTTGTTACAACCAGTTTTGCAATAAAAACGAGTTTTGCAGTAATTTTACTGCAAAACCTTTTGCGTTGACATAATTTTATTGCAATTTTATCACAACCGTTTTTGCAATAAAAAACGAGTTTTGCAATAAATATTTTGATATCGGATTTTATTGAGAATATACCGTAGACATTGTAAAATTTATCTTTCTATAAAAGGATTGACATGCAGGGATTATATTCGGAAATAACGTATACATGTATATGTTCAACAAAAATTTACATCCTAAAAGTATTTTTTTTCTCTCTTTTATGCTTGTCATAAGGTCGAAACTTACCATTACTTTAAAGAAAGAGTTAATAATTCTATTGCAAAACTCGTTGCGATGACATCATTTTGTTGCAATGTTTTCACAACCAGTTTGACATTAGAAAGTTTACCTTTTTATATATGAATTGACATGCAGGGAAGTAGTATAGGCGCCTCTTTAGCCCCACGACTGCGCATGCGCGACGCCATATTGGATTCTATTTATAGAATGACATCATCGTTCTATTTTTAGAATGTGATTATCCGTTTATTTTTAGAAATCTATTTTAATCTCCCGGGACTATACGGAGCTGACTCGTATTCCCGAACTAGGGCTTGAATCGCGGACATTGTAAGTCAGGTCCTCGGCCCTAGACGGAAATATTAAAGATAAAAGAGCATGCGCAATAAGTACAATTACATTTATGACTGGAGTCATTTTATCACTAAACGTCTAGCAGAAAACATCGTCAACAAAAGTACTATTTTCAGGAAAAATACATTGTTTAATGTTTTATGATACCAAACACGCCTAAGTTCGGTCCAGGCGTGGTACAGAAAACACGTTTATACGCTTCAGTGACTTCAGTTCCGGTCCAATGCCTTTTTGAATAGCTTCAGGTAACAGGTGCGGTAAAATGCTTTCTAACGATACCAAACACGAGTATATTCGGTAAAGATATAACAAAGAAATCGATTTTTGTAATTTCCGTGACGTCACTTCCGGTGACTTTAAACTCGAATTACTCGAAAACGGTAAAAGATAGACCCATAAAACTATATATTTTCTTAATCAGCGCGACGAGACGGATCGATTGGTTAAAAGGTCTAACGCTTTTATTGACTTTTGAAATTTAGGGTTTAAAATCGCTCTTGCGTCATAACTTGAAAACGGCTGAAAATCGAATCGAGAACCCCGGGTCAAAACGAAAGCTTTTGGCTTATTCTATCTTATAACGACTTTATCTCAAAAATTTTGAGCGTAAACGGTTGTCCAAACGATGAAAACCCGGTTTATAGCTAAATTTCTTTCAATGGAATTACTCAGACATATACATAAGTGTATTTTAATTTCATTCAAAATCAGATTACAACTTTGGTATACATAAGTGTATTATAAATTTCATTCAAAATCAATTTTCGTGTAAAAAAGGAATCTGAAGTGTTCATAAATATCACAAAATTTGACCAGTTGCTAAGGGCAACCGTTTTTAAAATATGCAATCAGTTGACCGTAGCATGCCCTTAAAAGGAACCTAATTAAGGGGGTACAATATATGAAGTGTTCTTCAATACATATAAAATATGTTAATGCATGCGTTTGAAAGGATAATAAATTCTTTTCATCTTTTGTGTTGGTCAATAATGATAAGCTATATTTAGTAACGAAGGATAAAAGGTTTTTGTTCAACATAGTTCCGCTAGGTATTATGAGCCTAGACTGAGCGGCAACTGTACTTTTTCTTTCATTGACACCTGCGTGGGGCTGATAAAATAGCTCCTGGTGATTGTGAAATGTAGCACTAAAAATATATCGGCACATGCACATACTACAAGGACGCTACACCATGACAGTCATTTCCTTACTAGATTTTGGAGAGTAAACAAGTAATAATTTATAAATTTATAAATATTATTAATTTTGAACATATTCAAAAATTATTTGTATTTTTTAATTTATAAATTAAAATTTTAAGCACGGATCTATTTACAAACATTTCTTTTATCTGTAATAATGGTAATTATCTTTCCATCTAGGGCCGAGGACCTGACCTACAATGTCCGCGATTCAAGCCCTAGTTCGGGAATACGAGTTTGCTCCGTATACTTCCGGGAGATTAAAAATAGATTTCTAAAAATAAACGGATAATCACATTCTAAAAATAGAACAATGATGTCATTCTATATAAAGAATCCAATATGGCGTCGCGCATGCGCAGTCGTTGGGCTAAAGAGGCGCCTATACTACTAATGTAAATAACGCACCGGTTTAAAATGGCACATGCACTATAACAGGGATTCTGTTCTTCAGAAAATGTATGCACGATGTAATAATGTGCAATAGTTTCATATTAATAATTAAACTTTCTATAAAAGTTTGTTCACAATAAATACATGTCAATAGAATTTCAAACCACTTCACCTCTAGAATTATACTAGTATGCTTTATAATGAATCAGGACAATACTTTTTAATAAAAGTACAGTGCTACCTAAAGCTCTTATTACTCACTGAAACTGCATATTGGTTTTACTCAAACAGCAAAACAGAAAATTAAAAACAAAATAATAAAACATTAGCAATAGTTTGTTTCAGTAATGTTTAAGCAAGGGAGATGCCCAAATAACTTAGTTAATACATCCTTTCTTTACATCAGGTGGCATGATATATAAAAAAAGGCTTCTTTTTATCTTGACGTTTTGTTACAGAAACCTCTAGTAATGCATTTGCAATGGTAAAATCATTTTTTGTTATTCAAAATGGTCATGCCAATCGTCATTTCAATCGAAATTATGCTAGACTTAATACCTTAGATCTTAGACAGTAAGTTAATTTTTTGTGTCGTTCGAAATTGTTTTTTTAATTTCTAACATGCATCACGTTATTACGCATTTAAATATATAGCAGTGTCGAGTACAATATTTCAATATTTATTTTATTATGTTATTTAATAATTCAAGTTGTGTTATTTAAATTTAATTCCAGCCAATTCCAGTGTCATTTGATGAAAACGATATTACATTAGTGTACTTTGATGTGACCTTATTTGCGTTAAATACACACATTTAATTAAAACTGTCTTAAGAATGAACTTTACCTCAATTGCTTATTTGTTGATAGTTTAGTTTTCAAAATGCCATATGTGTATACCAATACCATTTAATCAGGCTGTAATAAAATCATTGATATTTTAGTACATTGTTCCTTGCTATGTTTATATAATATATGTGCTTGTATGACCTATTATACATTGCTCAATCTACAGGGAAACAGTTTAGAATTTGAGCGCATTTATCAAAAGGAATAAATGATTTTCTAGCTGGGTAATTAGTGATTGGAAAATATATTTATGATTCCGAAATTAGCGTAACAATCCCCTTTAGTACATATATATATTTCTTTACGACTACGTTGCCTTTATCAAATGTTTTTGTTTTATCTTTAGAAGTATTAATTTAAAATTCCTAATAATACAATAATGATTCCAAATAATGTTCATCATTTTCAAAAGCATTCTTGAAATATTTCAGGTATAAATATGCAAAAATTGTTCTTCTTTTATACGCATTTCTTAACCACTTACCACTTAACCAAGATTCACTTTCGCAGCGAACCGGATTAACCTTCTCCATCCCGACATCAACCATGTATTTGATTTATCCTGTTTTTAATCATATTTTTAGAATAATTAAATGGTTTCATTCTTCTTTTTCCCCGATAAAATAGCATCAATATGTAGTTTTGTTTTGCTTGCTAAACATGTGACGTCATTATATGAGGTAATGACTGGAGATAGATAAGTTTATCGGGCAAGACTTTATCCAGCTGATGATATAGACAGTAGCAGGATAAAATGTTATAATTCCAGTTTGAACATTACTTTCATCTTATAAGGTATGTAAGTTAAATTTGTATATTTTGGAAACAGTTCTAACTTTCATTTAGATTCATATTGGAATAAAAACGTATATAAGTTTTATAAAGTCTTGAAAAAATATTACATATTTGTATAAACATGACAATGCACATTTAAATAAAATACTACTTGTTGCAGTTCCAGGTTATTTCTGTTTCACAAAACATATAATTTTTCAACTTCGAACATTTCATTCAGAAAAAATCTCTCTTTCAGATATAATCATTCGTTATCAAAACTGAAACATAAAACATTATTGCTAAGTGGCTAAAACATCATTTCTGTGAAGGAAATTATTGACAATTCAAACGTTTTTATTGCATTTTCTGTTCAGCAAAATTCACAGTTATTATCTAATCTAACAACAATCGCCTTGCACAATTACGGAAATCATCTTATGAGTGTTGCACAAACACTAAGACAGATACATTATATTACTTTAATGACCAAACTGCATGCAATCTCCGTTTATAATTGTAATTTGCAAATGTAAATTCATTATGTTTACCTGATTTTGTAATGGTTCAATAGCAACTTTTGAGAATTAATTCTGATACGTATTTCAGAGGTGATTAACCGTTCCATTCAAGAGAGGTCATGCCACTTTTTGATTCATACTTGTTAGTTTACTGGTCAAATTGTTTATATTGATCAAAACAGTGATTAAACAGTTGATTGTGTCTTGCAATGGAAACGTGTTGCATGACGTAATAAGACAGAAATATTTTCCATACGACATCATAAGAACGCTCATAACGAGGTGGCGTTTCGATACCTAGATAAATTTTGAGTACAAATGAGTAAGTAATGAAATATCTAGTGGATTTTGTTGAATATTCAGCAATTATGCATTCTGAAAGCATGAACTATGTGCACTACATATGAATTCTTCTAAAAATGCTTGTGTCTGTCACATGTTCATTTTGTTTCCTACAATCAGAGTGGATAATACACCTGCATGTTTGGAACTTGTTTGGAATAATTATATGCCTTTTTTTTCGGTGACGCAGGATCTACGTGTGGAATTTATGGTGGACGTTTTGGGTTGGGAACATTCCCCTTTTAGAATTTCGCAAGCGGCGTGTTTGCTGTACGGAGGTGAATCATTGTTCACATGTTTTTGGAGCATTTTTTTCCTGACAACAATGTGTGCACGGAAAGGCTGGAATAAAACTTTGATATACCACTTATGCTCTGTCTTAATCGGTATCCTTCGGGCATCAAATGAACCAATAAATGTACTACCAGTTTATAATTAAAGCCCCATTCTTTTTAGCATTCAGTATCCTACCCCTTGTTTAATTTCCGTACTTAATCGATATGAATTACAGTCAATTCCTTTTATGTCCCAGGGTTACATGTACCTAATAATCGAGTATTTTATGACAGACAAAAAAGGTTATTTTATTTGATGTCTTTGCCTCGATATTTTTCGATTCATAACAGAATTACTTTAGATCAATTGAAATAATTCCTGAAGTATCAACTTAATGAAATTTGTTAATAGTTTATTTGGTTATGTTTGTATGACTATATTAAGTTTATTTATCAATTCACCACTTCTATTTAATCATATGTTATCAGATGTAGAAGTATCTGAATAGACTTTTTATAATATTTAATTATCTACTTTTGTTGACACTAATTAGGTAGTTTTCTTTACAATTACCGCTTTTTCAAATGTATACTTTCAGTGTTCCTGATGACCTCTGGTCTTCTTGTGTATCTACTTGGGTTTGATTGCAACTACCCAAGGTTGTACTGCGGCGCAGGCGCTGATGTTTTCAACTCGGACGACGGATGGACATATGTTCCAGCTAGTGGGAGTATCGATTTCTATCTTTTGCCAGTGTTGTCATATTTCAGTGCAGAGGAAACTTCGCAAAGCGATGGCCTTTTTTAAAGATTAAGTGGCGCCAATTCATGTACATATGATATTGTAAGTGACGACCATGTTGACTGTGCTTGTCAAACTCAGAGAGGAGAACAATTATATATATTCAAATTGAAATGACCATTTAAGTTTAGAGGCATTGTAAATAATCAATTATTTTGATAGATGTAAGAGTTGGGTCGATAAATATACGTTAATGGCTAAATATGATATGAAACTTCCTAGTTAAAGTCGATACTTGAATATACATAACATAAACGATGGTTTTGAAAATAGCCTTTTAGTGATAGGGTATGGAAAGTATGTGCTTTAATACAAATGCGCATATGCCATATGTTTTTATGTTTCTCTGTTTTGATTGTTTTTGTTTTCAATAATTTATATTGTTTATTTTACGCATGCGTTTTTGATGACAATTACTAGTTATAATAAACAAAATATATTTACTACAGCATCTTGTTTCTTGTGTAGACAGGTAGAAAAAGGGTCGACCATTGACTTAATAGAAATTGGAACGTTATGTTATTTCGTTTACAGTGCCAATAAAATGGAGAGAAAAAGAACCCCTTAAGACGGTCAACACAGCAAAACTAAAAATAATGTTGCAGGCTCGGTGTGATGCGGAGCCTTCTAGGCAGTTATTATTATATTTTCAAAATACATGCATTGTGTCAAAGCAGCACATGTTGTTTAATCAAAATGATTGTACTGTAATGTTTAAACGTATTAAAGATACAGGCATTACAGAATATAGTTCATTTTAGTAAGTTACATTACACACAAGTATTGAGATCTAAAAAATGGGCTCACATTATTTTAATATTATATACTACATTTGTCACTTTCATCTGCATGTGTTAAAACATTTCAGATCTCTTAACAAATAAATCCTTTAATATTTTTATCATGCCTGAGAAAAGTATTGAATTTCGATGCCAAAACAACATTTATTTACAATTATCTACATGATGATGTGTCTTAAATCCACTGTAATTTTATAACAACCTTTGTAAACTACGGGATAAATGATTGAAAAAGAAATTCAAAAAAGTGTACAAATGTAAGTCAAATATTGAAAGAATAGTGAAGCGTTCGTTCGTATTTATATTGTCCAGAAAAACACAAATTCAATAATATTATGTACTAAGACGGACTGTTATATACTCTTATTGATAAATTCGACGAAAAAAAAAAGCCCAGCGATATTTTTGGTATTTTGAAACGCACAAACTGTCAGTGACAAAACTGACTTTGAATTATCAGCTTGAAATCGTTCACTTATAGCAAGAACATGTCCATTTTAATTGTAAGTAAACATTTCAAACGAAAATAGACGATTAGATCGACATTTCCATTCAGCCATTGAAAAGACTGAATGTTTAAGCAACTCTAACGATATCAACTGGAAAACGGAGACACGTTCAAAATGCCACGTTCAAAATTTGTAATATTTATTTTTACTTGTTTTTTCTTACTGTAGATCTAGAGTTGTCATATTCAACTGCAGAGTAAACAGCAGAAACAGTGTAATTTATTTCGACTAATTTTTGAAATTAGATTTATTAAACCCTTTCATTGCGTTAGGAAAACCATTAATTTATAAAGATAGCCGTAAATTGTAAATACAAGTAGAGTAATAAAATCTTTGCGATCCTCTCGCAACAAAATAACAAGAAAATTGCAGACTCGGTTTGATTAAGTCTTTACATAAGAGATAATAAATTATACAATTATGAATCATTCAGGCAATAAAAACATAATGTTTTTCATAAACAAAATAAAAGTGAATTGAAGTGTTTTCAAGAGTGTCAATAAAAATGTATTAAGAAATTTTAATGCATGTAAAATAAATGTTTGTGAAAATATCAGGATAAGCTTCCGATGTTAGTTTATAGACTTTAGAAAACCAAATACTCATTTTTAACGATATTGCTTACATTACAATTTCATTCAAAGGAGAAATGGAGTATAAATTACGGGATACAATAATTCTTTTCGATGTAATATGTGTAAATTCACAGTTTATACAGCCTTCAGAATATCGATGTTCGTTGACTACAAATAAAACGAGTATCGTTACATATATGCTCGCAATTAAGTTTGCCTAAATGGTCTTGTAACAAGTTTGTATTTTTCTTTGTTAAATGGTATCCCGGAAAGGAGGCTATCTTAAATACTACCATTTGATAGTTTAATCGCTATAGTAATTCCTTATTTTATGATAATATTGGCCTTTCATACATTTACTAATAGCTCAATATTCTATGGTGCCGTAGTTTTTTTTATCGAATTGTGTTCAAAAAGTTATGTGTGTGTATCAATTTCATTTTTATAACAAATCCATCAATATTTTAGTTCATATGTCCATGACATGAACATATAATGGTAAACAATACAGAAGTTAAAGTATGATAAATTATAAATTGTTTCAATATTTAGGGAAACGGCTTTGAATATCAATGATTTATCATGGGAAATAAATGCTGTCGTAGCTGAAATATAATAGATTGGGAAATACTTATCGATTTAGAAAGTAGCGTAATAACACCCAATTGTATATTTTTTTTTATTAACGACTAGCATTTCCTTTGCTGTATTTTTTACAGTTAATTTGAAGTATTCATTTGTATCAACCACAGTACAATAAAGATAATGTATTCCGATTTTTAATTGATGATTATAATTGGTTACTCAAATATCAAACACTAGATGAAAACAAATAAGTGATTATTTAAACGTTGATTTTGAACATTTTATAGTGCCTCGTTGGATATCTAAAATAAAACCAAGTTATATAAAATAGTTGATATACTATTTAAAGGTTAGATTAAAACACCTGTTAAGTTTAGAACTTTAAAGTTGCATTATGCTCATTTGTTCATTGTCAACTTCAGCAGCTGAATGGACTATATACATGTATTTTAAAATATTGACAGTTGAATAGCGATTGACTTGGAAAATGTTTAGGGTAAAATGTATAATTACTGCCCAGCCCTTTTCTTTTTCCAAAAATTGAATGTTACAGGTAAATTCCGAAGGATACTTGCAGAAATTTCAATGGCCAATGTGAGTTATCTATCGTTCGAAATAAATTTAAAAAAATGGAAAAATGTAAAGTTATTCTTGCTTTCATCTGTTCTTTCACGAATAACTTTACATTTGTCTATTATTATATAGTATTATATAATAAAATATAAATAATCATTTACGAATCACGTTGGCATCAACAAGACTTACAGGTTATTTTACACCAAATGTACAAAATGGGACACGTTTTATTAAATGCAAAAACAAGGATTGAGTTTATATACTGTTAGGTAAAATAATGACATTTTTAATAAAATTGAGAGACATATTAAAGGAAGAAATGCTAAAATCAAACATTGTTAAGAACTGTTACATAATATAGATCAATACATGTATCAGCGTTTTACAAAAATCTTTTTTTTTTCAATTCCATTCCTAAAAATATAAAACGGATTATCGATAATCAAAGAAAGTAATGCAAAGAATGAGAAGATATTTAAGCACGTCTGTTAGTTCTCTATACATTATATTGGAAATCTGTTTTACACTTTCGGACGATTCTCTTGCCGTAAAGTCACTGAAAACAGAACGCGTCCTGTCATTTGTGGGCGATATGCGAGATTGCCTGCATGTTTTATTGCAGAAAACTAGGATACTACAATCTTTTTTATTGTGCATGTGTTTTAAACAATTATTATCGTAGATAAACTGTGTTGTATTCTTAGATATAAATTTGGATAATTATGCAATGTTTATTATAGAGATAAAAATATCGTATTTTTTTCAATATGTTACTTGAATGGATATCTGATTGCGGTGAATTGGAATAGATAGTATTTTGATAACTTTATTACAGGTAAATTAAATTCATTTTACTTCGTATTCCTTATAATATTATTATAAAATGCAAGCCTAATATAATGTACCTTTTAGTATATGTGCGTTGTAAAAATGAGACATTTTTAAAGCAATTTATTTTAAACTGTTGCACTGCTGATGACAAAGTAAATTAAATTAAATTAAATAATAATGATGTTGATTTATTTGATGTATCGGTATAGCATAATTCTATATTTCTTATATTTATACACTAATCTTGTTTCTAATAATAAAATTAATTAAATTGTATATTTTCTGATTTGCAGTGACAATTATTTCCTAAATTTACAAGAAAATTTCAAGGAAAATCTCTCCGCCAGCACACAAAAAATAAAATAAAATAAAGTAAAATAACCCAAACAAATAGATTGTGCGACAGACATGTAATTTAATATAAGCTATACGTGAGTAGGTAAGGCATTTGAATCATAGTGTCTTCTAAGCTCATTACAAATAATCTGATATCTATATGATATATCAAACATTTTTAGTGATTTATTGGAATTTCCTTGAGCTTAAGCCTACAACACAGACACATAGATCTGTTTTAGATTTTGATTTGAAAGTGAAAGTTATGTATATATATATCCGTGCTTTGAATGACTGTCACGATATTGAAATGAACAAGCTCGTCATTTCTGAATAATCTGAGAAATTGTCAGGCGTGTTCATCTAAAGGAGAACAAAAAAAATCATATTAACTTTATTTCAAGTTATAGCATCAGAAAATAAGTGATTTGATTTTGTGAAAAAAGACGAAAGACGCATTAAGTTGGTTAAAACAAAACATATTTCTTGCGTACGAAAAGGATAGGAATGGTATTCAAAAATAATATTTGATATTATTATTGTACATGGTTTTGTATTTTTACTAACAATACCAAATAAGAATAAAATACACTATTTTTCCTGTTTTTGAACAAAGTGTTTGAGACTTAGATTATTTTTTGCGACAGTTATGTTGACAATAACAAATAAGTATTTCGCTACCGTTAGATTATCCAAATATGTTAAGTATTTCGTAATTGAGCTTATTTGTAATGAAGACACTATTAATGGTACAAATAATTAACGTTTACATTAAATATTAAAAAAAAATACCAAAATGAGCTCCAAATCAAAAGTTTAAGGTATTTAGAATTCTACAAATTCTAAAAGACTGGTATATTGTGATTCGTGATTGGTGATAAAGCGGATGATACTGATATTTTACTGAAAATACTTTTGGCGATTTGTTTACGAAAACATTGTGTACAATGTGAACAAATAATTTGCAACAATCTTTTTAAAATACGTAATTAACTGAATAGAAAATGTGAAATAAATAAAGACAAAATTTCGATATGTCTGAGACTTTAACTGGAATTGTTTTACTTCTCAATAATAAACAATCCAGTAATTGTTTGTTGTGCAGTAAATTAGTGAACATTTTGTGAAAATACTACGTTAAGTCTTGTTATTTTTCAAATCATTGTTGTTGTAAATGTTATTGTAGGTTCTTTAAATCGTTATTCGGTTATATGTATGGAATGTTTACTTATTTTAGGAAACAGACTTGCAAACAATTGCTGGTATTTGGAGTATTTGAGGGAAATCGCTGCTCAATAATACAGTTCAGATATTGATGGAAATTACGAAATATCAATGCTGTTCCAGGCGAATGCTGTTCCAGCACTATAGGTAAAGAATGAGATATTTCAGAATTATTTAATCACCAAGGATTTGTAGTCCTGCTGTGAGCTTTGCGTGCTATGCCAACAAGATAAAAATTTGAATAAAAATCTGGAAAAAGAATAAACCTGTGTTTGCTGCATAACTTCTGATCGTAGTCTAGATTTACATGTTAAAGAAGGACATAAACTCATGTTAGTGAAGTGATAAAACTGTTCAATGTTTTCGTAGAAGTATTCTATATAATAGCAAAATATAATAACTACATAATGTGTTACAAATTCATTATTTTAAACGCTTTTTCTCACGAAAAATAAGTACATTTTCATGATGAAGTGGCGATTTGATAAGTTATAAAATTATGAGTACAAATTGCTCAATTATTGGTAAAGTAGTAATGGGATGTAAATGGTTATGGTCGAATATTCAGCTAGGTCGCATTCTGAAAGCATGAACTATGTGCACTATATCTGGATCCTTCTATCCATTCTTGTGTCTGTCACATGTTCGTTTTGTTTCCTTCAACCAGAGTGGATAATACATCCAAATGTTCGGAACGCGTTTGGAATATATGCTTTCTGTGTCGGTAACGCAGGATCTGCCCAATTCTCACGAACGTGTGGATTTTATGGTGGACGCTTTGGATTCGGAAACATTCCATGTACAATTTGGCAAGCAGCGTGTTTGCTGTACGGAGGTGGATCATTGTTCACATGTTTTGGAGCATTATGTTCCCTCACAACAATGTGTGTACGGAAAGGCTGGAATAAAACATTGGTACTTTCCACAAGATATCTACAAATATCTTCAGGTATATGAGTTTTTGTTTCTATAAATAAATAATCTTGTTTGAACTGAGAAAAGATAACTCATTGTTCTTAAAATCAGAATTATCTTATGTGTTTCAAAAATATATTGTTACGGTATTTATTTCAAATTAAATATAAATAGAGAAATATATATTTCAACCATTAACCATTCTTATTTATAAACTCTTTTATACCTTAACTCTTAACTCTTCTTTTATATCTATTTATGCGAGGAAAATAATAAAAAAAGCTGTTACAATGATAAACCAAGAATACTTCACTCCTACAAATACCAATTGTACTATAGACAAATATCTTGATATCTCCATTTGTCCCTTTCAGGGCATTAAGTAATCCGATAAAACTGAATATGTATTAATAATTCATGTAGGAGGTAATTAGAAATTTATTTTCTAAAAGTCTAAGTCAAATCTTTGAATGAATGCATATATTTTAATGATTACTTATAATGTGCAGAAAATATTGGCAGTCCATATGTTACATATTCTTTGATGTTTGAAAATTGTTTTATAAGCATAATTATATACATATATAAAATTTCACTTAAGTGTGGTAACAACCTCATTTATAACAAACAAGATATTTCAGTCGATTTCAATCAAAGTCCGAAGACAACACTTTTTTATGTTTATACTTGCGGTATCTTCACATATTAAATTTGAAAGAAAAGTTTGAAAGTAATATCTACGAAGATGGATTACTTTTTTCATTACATCCTGTAATTGTCATTCTGTATCATACATTTGTATCTGTTACAGTATATCAGTTAATGTGATTAATTTTATGATTATATTTCTGTTGTTTTAAATTATAAATGTGCAAAAAAAGTTTTCATTGCCCTTAGTTATCATCATAAACAAACATGTATTTTCAGTGTTCTTGATGACCTCTGGCCTTCTTGTTTTTCCACTTGGATTTGACTCCAACTACTTCCGGTTGTACTGCGGCGCAGGCGCTGATGTTTTCAACTCGGGAATATGTCACGTTGGATGGACATACGTTCTAGCTATAGTGGGAGCGGCAATTTCTATCTTTTGCCCGATTCTGTCGTATTTTAGTGCTGAAGAAACATCTCAAAACGAAGAGTTTGACTTTAAGATATAGTGACTTGAAATAAAATATGCATTGTAAGTTGTGGCTACTCAAACCTTTGTAATTGCCACACTTCAGTAAAACAATTCTGATATCAATCGTATAAGATAAACAATGGTTCGTTTTTTTCCGAAATACGTGTTAGCAATAAGGATATTTGTGAACAAGAAGTAATGGATGGATCCAATATGTTAACTAACTATCCGATTTAAGCGGTTTTACGCTATGTTGCTTAGAATAAAAACGCTTCAATATGATTCCATTGCTGATTTTTGGGTAGACTTAAATCAGTCTTATATTAATTTGTCATGTACATTATTTTCCATTTACCTTAAGTATCATTACCTAATGTTTCTGGATTCATGCATTGCAATTTTGCATTTATTACGACTGAATGAATTAAATACAAATGATTTATTAATGACGTGCATTGCCTGACTTGGGACTTTTATTCGAATCCAGATGGAACTAACGTATTGCATACGTGATTGCTTAACTTATTGCTTACATGTTGACAGATATGCACTTGTTTTGTACACAAAATAGATTTAAATGCAAATATCAAAATGCTATAGAAATAAAGTGTTTCTCAAGATTGTCAATTCTATTCCAGATATTTATATAACTTGTTTTTGTTTTGAAATTTTATGCTCTATTGAATCATTCGTTTTATTTGCTGAAGGTTATGATCTGAAATAAAAGTGATGCAATCGACTAGTTATTTTGAATTTAAATAATATATTTTTAAGTATACTAAATAAAAATGACAAGAACATCCTACTAGGGAGATCGTTTCAAAAATGTTCAAGGTATATACCAATAGACAATTCATGTTTGCTCAAACAAGAAAAAATGCAGCACAAACTCTCTAGATTTATGAGTGTATCAATTTATAGCCCAGCAAATTCAAACGCAAATTAACACATTGTACAAATGTACATAATAAAACCAAATAACAACGTTAATGACGGAGGTTAATGATGTCATTTAAGATGACAGAATATGCTTCTTTATATACTTTTAGTAGGAAACCATTGAATATTCTGAATTTTTATAGAACAAGAGTATGTTCAAATAAACACGCTATTATACATCATTCGTTTGTGCACAAAACGATTTTTTTGTCAACAGACAAAACGTGTGTTACATTGTTTTATTTAGTTTTAGATGTAACTATAAAATATCAATTATATACTTAACATAATAGATTTGTGTCGTATACAAAAATCTAAAAGATATACAAACTGCCAATATAAACTTATTAAAGATATAAAGGTAATTTTAGTTTTCTTATGGTTAAAAGAAAGTACGACTTATTCAAGATGGAGTTTCAAACGCCGTATTTGTGAACTTTATTATGATAATGAAAACACAGTGTAATGTTAAAGAACAAGAAGATAATTGTACAAATAAAAGGAGAAATTGTTTAAAGTAGATATACTTTATCAGGTTATAAATATGTTAACATTCCTGGTCCAAAGCGTTGCAGTAATGGCTTCTTATGACGGCACATTTTTTCTGGTATGAAAACGTTTTCAATGATATGCAACGCTTTATTTTGACAAAATGACTGGACATATTAGAAATGTAGAAAAATGAACCTTTAATATTATAAATTTTTGAAAAAGGACGTTAAGTGTTCTTTTATTAATTTTTGTTGGTCTCAACATTTTTTTTCAATTATTCTTAATTTACTGATTTGTTCTCCATGTTTTTGGACGATATCTATTTTACTGTAGTTCAAACGTGTAGTGATCTATAATCTTATACATGTAGAGACCAAATAATTCTTCGCAGTCAATGCAAAGTTTCTTGCTGAAGAAAAAACAGGCTTATTAATTAAGGTGTAAAAACGCTCGGCTAGCAACGTGTCAAACACTCGCCCACTTGTTTGCCTAAATACTGCAGCTGACTAGTGATTCATATGATATATTTATATTTCATAAAAACGATATGCTGCATGTTGCGTTTGTTGCATGAAATAAGCATTTTGTATTGGATCTTATTTACTAGTATGAAATATTTATGAAAGACATCAAAGCTTATGTATCAGTTTATAATGTTTGATTTATAACAAAAAGCAAGATAATATCCATTCATTTTTCATCTTAACAAAACACATGCCATAATAATTGCAATAATATTGACAGAAAGTATGTATTACTATTGACAAATAATCCCAAAGTAGAGTTGCCATAAAGAAAATTATATTAAGAAAATTGATCATTTCATGAACCAGAGCGAATCATATTTGAGAAAAAACTGAATATGTGAAACTGAGTGCGTTACAACAGGCATGCCAATTTGTTTCAATAAAGAGAATATTTTTTTCCAAAGAGTTAAAAAGATTTACCACATTACTGGTATGTCACTTTTGCACTTTAGCGGAGTTTAAGTATCTTATGGATTCGTCATGTTTACCGTCGTAACCTACTTAATATTATATCTTAAACGTGAGAATTATTTAAAATTTGAGAGTTGTTCTGATGTAGCAGTGTTTGTGAGTAAGGACACATGAATTGTTAATTCGCATTTATAAACATTTGCAACGTATTTGCTACGATCTTCTGCAGATAAGTGCTTTAGAGGAGGGTAATATAAGGGATAAAACAACAACAACAACAAAACAACAACAACAAAAACACACACACTACATGCAGAGCAGAAATGACTTTTCCGTAAAAACTTGTGACTATAATAATACTTTATCATCAAAAATGACATGACGTATTGCCTAGATCCCACATATATGAAATTGTGAAATAAAACAGACGTTGTTTTACTACAATTCATCATGCTAACATGCGATTGAAAGACCAGTAAATGTTTTACTCATATCGTTTTAAAATAAATATATTTTCCTGTCCACCTCCGCACGAACATGTTTTGTTTTAGCCATTTACCAATATCATGTAATTATATGGTCAGCAATCTAACATGCCTACTCTAAACTGAAGCGCTTAAAATACGTACATTGAATCCATAAATGTTGCATAAAATCTGCGCACACATGTTTAAATTTAAAAGAAAGAAAATATTACAAGTTGTTGATATCCGTGACTTAGGTTGACATCAAAAAAGGACATAATGCTATGACGATTCCGGTAGTTTCAGTATCAAATACATGTTTGTCAAATGACATTGCACGAGCATGTGAAAAGCAGAACGAAACCGATATTCTTAATACGAAAACTTATCAAAGGTTAAATAAAATACGGTCACTTTTAATGCTGTCCCACATCACTTGATACTTGTTGTTGTATATACAGAAATATTGCGAGGAGGAGATGCCTACACATTTAAGTTGTATATTTACATAAACAAAAAATGAAGTATTTGTTAAAATTCTTAAGGTTGGAACATGACCTTTTTCCGGACGATTATAATAACGACTTTATTCTTGCTTTATTAATGTTGAAATTTAATATGGGTTATCAAAATGATAATATTTTATAGAGAACTATTCTAACAATCACAGTTGTCTTAACGTCAGATTCTGTATAAGATTCTGTGATATCTTTCACACTGGCTACCTAAATTATAATTTCGATTAAATACAAAAAAACATGTCATGCAATTAAAAGATATTTCTGCCAAGCAAAACGTATATTATTGTCTGAAGCCCTCGGGACCATTATTCATTTTGCGGGCCGATTATCACCTTCCGGTCCTACTCTGCCGTGTATTAATCTCTTACTAGTTTACACGGAATGACACTCTAATACCTGAATATCATTCCAAATAAAAAGCAATCAAAAACATGTACAATCAATGTTGTATTGACATAGGTATACTGTTTACACGCGTTTCGCAAATAATCTTTAATTATCTTAATTTGTCTCAGAGTCGTTTAAATATTATGTCATGAGATTCATGTTTAATACGTAAATCCGTAATATTTTATTACTTTAAATAATAATGAAGAATATACATGAATTAAGACATACAAATTAGCTGTACAAAAATATACAATTTTGACAATTGTTCTTAAAGTAGCAACCAGATAAATGTATTTTATGGAATAATAAACAAACAGCTATTGCCATTAAAATATATTATAAGAACATGATAGAAAGTGATGAGCTATACTTTTAACTCTAAGCAATCATTTAGAGTCACTTAGAATAATAATTTTTACTAGTTTGTCATAGAGATTTGCTTGAAATGCTTCAGTCGTTGTATAGCTGGAAAGACACCGCATGATCTTTTGTCGTTGTGACTTTATATAATATTAAACATGATCCGATATAGGCTGCTGCGTTTGAGAGATGACATTGTGTAAATCTTGTATGTGTTAAGAAACGAGCTTAAACCATTGTTAAACAATATTGGCCAGTAATGATCTTCTCTACGACGCTTTTTTCACTATCTCTGTATTTGCTTGTAATCTTTATTTCGATATCATTACGTTAATTGTCGGCTTCAAATGTATTAGGACACACATTAAACAAAAGGCTTGTCTACAACACAAATTAATTTAGGGATGTTTCATTTTTATGTATTTTGTCTGTGATATGTCCCTCTACCATTTTGTATGCGTTTTTTTCCAGTTGATCTTTATAGGAGACACTAAACATACTATGTTACATAAAGTGACATTATGCTCATATTTTCATATTCAAGTTGAGCTGAATTGACTATATATTTCAAGATATTGACTGTTAAAATGGTGATTGACCAACAGTTCATATTGGAAAAAGTATAAGATAAAATTTAAAATCTGCCTAAAATATAAAAAGACTGCCCCACTCTTTTTTTGAACTGAAAGTTACAGGTAAATTCTAATGGATATTTAAGAACAAATCGTTTTGATCCATGCGTTGTTTATTGTTAATTTGAATTATGGCAAAATGAAAACTTATTTTGACTTTCACCTGTTCACTCATTTATACACTTGGATGGGCATAATGTCACTTTAATGCGTGCTCTGTTTTTTCACAGTACTTTTATTTTGCAAACCCTTTTTATCCTTTTTCGTTTACCATCTAAACCAAAAAAAAAAAAATACCAACTTTATTCAACGAATCACACCTCTGTTTGTTTGATTATTTGCAGAATTAAATAATTATGTTCATTAAATGTTTTTCAATATATAATGGATTGAAGGATATCAACTTGTTTTGAGTTTAATATCCTTATTTAAAACCACAAATACTTTTAAAATTCCATATAAGGTTAAAAATGCATCATTTACCATTGCAAATTGTTCACAGTTGTTTTTATTTATTGTAGATATAGGTTTACTCTTTAGAATATACAACTCAAAAGCAAACACAAATGACAGTGTATTTCGTAGCGAATCTGATTAAAATCATATAATACTGTAAACCAGAACAATTTCTTATCGATAAAATAGTAGAAACGTAGTAGATCTACTTAAGAAATAAAGAAAATATAAGATGATACATAAAACATAAACAGAAGAAGAGAATTTGCAATTAAATATATTTTATGTTCCCATTACACTTGAAATACATGTATACAATGTAAAGTTAAACAGTAAAAAGAATAGAAATTTTATGACATCAATTTGAGACTTTGCAAATGATTAATAATGCTGTATGATCACAGTTTTTTTGTTAAAGTATATCTAGTAAATTTCATAACTGAACAGTCAATACAAAATCAAGGATATAATTAATAATCAATAATATGAGTACAATGATGATTTGAACGTGAACAGTCGTAATAAGGCACAAAATAAAATTATTCTATACGATTTGGTTATTGTAACTTCCCAGCAAATACCGAATATAAATGTTACACGTTAAAGGCACTTTATGCCTCTGAAAGTCAGGGCAAAGATGAGTATTATAATGTCGTAATGGTTTAAGAGCATGTTAGATGCTTATTACATGAGTGTCATAACAGTAGCAAATTGTAACCAAAGTTAAGTAACATTTTGACTTCAATACAAAATATTTAACCACTAAAACTATATTCAATAAATGAAAAAAAAATGTAAAGGTAATTGGTTATTGAGTAATTGTTTGAAGCCTATATAAGTACACCCAAACCAAAAAACATTTTTTAAGAAATAAAAATGAATATTAAACCAATTGCAAGGTATAATTGGCCATTCATTATTTACAAAATAAAATACATGATTGTGACTTTGTGTAAATTAGCTAAAAAGAGATGCAGAAAATGTTTTCAACAGATTTTTCAGAATTTCGAAAACAGTTCATACATGCAGTTTAAAATAAACAGTGAGCTAAATTGTCTATCGGTTTATGTTTTGTTTTTGTTTTGTATTGTGTTGTTTTCAAAAAAGCACTTGTGATCAGTTTCATCAAACAGAATTATAACAAAAATATTGATATTTATTTTCGTTTGTTCCGTGTCATGAATATTGAATGGTGAATAATACAAAGGTTTGTATGATATGTAATACATTGGTGAAATCTTCAGGGAAAAACTTAGAATATAAATAACTTATAAATGAAAGGAAAATAAGTGTTTCAAAAGTTTGGTTAATTTCATATACACTGTAAATACACTGTATGGAAAAAATCATCGATAGCGTAATAATCACTTACTGTGTATTCTACATTCCTGAAGGTCGAAAAGAAAGTAATACACGCAGTCATGGTCAGTGCAAGACGGGGTTCGCACCCAAAACTTAAAACATTTAACCAAAACTTAAAACATTTAAGTTATCTACTTTTCGTGTTAAATTACACATTTACATGGATATTTTCTAGTTTTTGCGAACTTCTAAGTCTAAAAAGCGATAACGGAAAAAGTACTCCGGCGTAACAAACACGTTTAAGACGAGCTTAGGAAGTTTTAGATTCGTTAATTAAACATCATGTCCAACACTTTCGTCGCACACTGTCGTGGTCATTATAAAATAAAATTCTATTTTGTTATATGTTTCTAGCTATGGCAGACGAGTGCACAGTTGACAGATAATAGATATACAAGTATTTTTTTTACAGAAATGTTATTTAAATGCAAATTACAAATAGTATATTCTTGTAGAGATTTCCTATCAGAAGATTGACTTTGATATCTATGTTTTACATATGAATTTAAATGTTGTTTGCTTTGTTTTACATCCTATGATCTTTGTTGAATTAAGTAGTGCTGATGAGTATAAGGGGCCACTTTAGAAACATACAATGAAATTAAAGTTATCAAATGATGCAATGAACCAGGAATTGACAATAAACCTACGCCGTGAAAAAACAAATAAACAATACTTAACCTGACATTGTTGTCAAAGGTTCCTGTCAGCATTTTTGATAGCAGACGTAACATGTTTTATGAATTCGAAATCCATTTCATAAACGACTTTGTTTGGAATTTTATTTAGAACAAAAATAAGAGTCCATTATTCATCAAATTAGTTTTCGAAAGCTATGGAAACTATACTAGATGTAACTTATACTTAGCATTCCTTATATTAATACTTATTGCTGAAATAAATATCTGAAAATATTAATGGTAATGTCAAACACTTGCTAAGCTGATAGTCTGACTGTTCCATGGAGACTATTGTATGTCATTATTTGATAATACAATGGGACAGAGCGTATTATTTGGGAGAAATTCAATCTGTCAAACTAAGTGCACTACAGGAAACATGTCAAAATGCATCAATACAATGAGGAATGTTTATCCTGAAAAAAAACAACAAAAAACCCCCCCAAAAAACAACAACAACAACAAAAGCAGAAAAAAAAAACAAACATGTTTAATCAAGTAAATAATACAACACACAATTGTAATTGTTATTTCTATATAATAATTTAATTTGAAATGTCTTGTTACAAGCATTTTAGAAAGAGAGCTTAATCATGTTTACAACGAAATGATGTTTTATGTTAATCTTTAAATCATTTTAATGCACTGACTCTATATAATATACAATCTTCGTAAAAGAAGAAAAATGTAAACAAAGTAGTATTTTGACTTCCAAACAAAATATTAATCTACGAAATATACCATTTGCATACAGAGCAAAACTAGCAAAATATTATGTATATAGCAAATGAGTATTTTTTGACACTGTGACAAGATATCAAATATTTTTGAGAAATACAAATTATAGAATATATAAGGCATATTTGTCACATAATAAAAAATGTTAATAACAAGATACATTTTCAAGATTATTTTATTTTTCAACTTTTTAACCCACCCAGTAACCATTTCTAGTTATTATTGAAACGTAAAAATCAGTTTAATGCTTAAAATACAATAGCACTGTTGCCATGCATTATGATAAACATATATTCATCTAATATTTCTTTATGACTTATAAAACTTTTTTCTTATGGTAACATCATTGGGACTCAGTCAAAGAATTAAATTAAATGTTCATTAAGCATACATTGAACGATAGTTGTAAATTTTGTATGTTTTCTTGATTTTGTCAGGACTTTCTTGTTAAAAGTTTTTGTTCTGTTATGTCTTTATTAAGGACACTGAAATACTTTTAGTTATGTGGAAAGACTGTTTGCAAAGTTAAATGACCGTCTATGTCTGTCACGTAATATCGATAATATTACACTTGTAGGAGGACATTTTGATTGATAATCATTTGATACGGATATTAAGCTTGGCATGTGACAACTGAATCTTTTCAATCCTTATGTGATCCTATTACATATAAACATATGAAAGGCATTACATAGACAAGGCAATATAGTCTTTTTTTATTTTCCTTCATATAATTCCTACTTTGACCGTCCGTTTGATGTTCGTTATTTTACTTCTGTTGTAGAAGGAAAATATCGGAAGCAGATAAATAAAGTAACCCAACGATAGATGGTAGCCTTTAAGCAGTTTACATTACAGACTTAATCACTTTTTATAGACACAGTAAGTCTTGATAATTCAACATTTAAGTTTATTTAAACATTTAAATGAATCATTAATGTTGCAATGAAACACACAATAATATAAATTGATAGTAGTGTATCGAATTCGAATCACGCATGCTCATTTAAATTAATATTTGTAATTTTCCAGTAATAAGTGTATAAAAGGCTAATGGCTTTAAATGCAAATTGAGAAAAGACTGAAGAATTTATGATTTATGGTTAAACGAAATTTCTATGAAAAGATTCTAAGAAACATTGATATTTTGGATTTAAAAGCTCACATAATTATATTAAATGGCCGGTTATCATATTGGAATTCCTTCTTGTGCTTAAAAACAGACAATAAGACAATTTTGAGACTAGTTTTCTAGTATATAACAATAATACTGTGATCCATGTACGAAACAAATAACATTTTGAACAACAAGAAAGTCATTTGCTGATGAATAACAAACTACTTTTATTATTGCATATCCTTTAAAAAAGAATTCACATTCACAGTTGGTCAATATCGTATTGTTTGATAAAGTGAAAATTATGAATTGGATCAATTCTAAAATGCAATGTACAACCGCAGACCGAAGTCCAGAAAGTATAGAATAACATTGAATAAGTCGCCTTCCATAATGCATTTCTTGTGTATTTTGTATTGTAATTTAGTATATGAATCAATATTATGACATTCAATCTCTAACATCTGTTTTATTATTAACTGCAACATTGGGAAAATAAGACATTTAGGAAAAAGGGAAATAAATGTTTCAAAGAACAATATTGATTATGATTGGAAACAATTTGCTATCATGATTTTGTTTTTGTATCTGAATGAAAGACATTACACGAACATGTGCAAATTAGAGACATATTAAAAAGTAATATTGTGTTTTGTATTGTTTGTTTTATTTGTATGGTTCAGGTTATGTATCAAAAATTTAATTTTAAATTAATGGTTTGTGAATTGTATTTAAGTTTTATTTAATATTTAGGATAAAGTGAAAAATATTAGACTACGTATCGTTTGTCAAAAAGCTCGAATTCGTTAACCTGGTTTCACTTTGAAATAATATTTCGCTACACCAAATGACGAGTCACCATTTTTACTGTAAATCAAACGAAGAACAAGACAGTAATAATTAAGCAAAACAGTAAGTAACCTCAGCTTGGCAGAAGCAAAACACCAATACAATTTGCAACGAACATATCTAAAGATGCACAACGTTTTTTTTAAAAATCTTCAACAAAATAAATCACCATTTTGAAACATTAGAAACAGATGAAACATTTGACACAGCATATTCATAAATGCACGGTGCCTTTAGTATAGACGGTAATCTTTGCAGTTTACCATATGTCTGATTTGACTGTAATGTCTGATGATAAATATTCCAGTTAGTGTTTATTTCATAAAATTGTTTTATCCTGATAGAATTATAACAGTGTCGTCATGTGTATCCTACGCAGAAAGCGCTTGCTCAAAAGATTGCTTATGTTTAATATATCCTGTCGTAAAATGGTCTTTATAAAAAATAAGACTTACTGCTATTAGTTTTAAGCATTCATTCTATACTCTTTATAAAAACAAAAACATATTTGATATTACAACGATAAAATGAGCATGCTTCATTCGAATACATGTTGTTTGTTTGCTGTTTGTTTTAGCGCACATTGTTTGACAGACTAAGTTCCTCCTATATAATTCGCTTCATCTCCTATAATTATCAAATTTATTATCACAATATTGTCTAGGAAACAAATGCAACATCGGCATCGGGATTGAATGTCAATACAAATAACATTGCAAAGTCTGCGAATTCTATTTGTTTTTTTTTTGCAACAATAAAGTGGTATCTTACAAAATATCTAAGC
The DNA here is from genome assembly GCF_026571515.1 of Ruditapes philippinarum. Lineage (NCBI taxonomy): Eukaryota > Metazoa > Mollusca > Bivalvia > Venerida > Veneridae > Ruditapes > Ruditapes philippinarum. Next base: position 19,519 of record NW_026855708.1, on the reverse strand, counting down.
TAAAAAATGAGAAATAGTTTTTCTCCAATATTTAAGTATAGAACATGGTGATAAATAATAATAATAAAAAAAAATGAAAATGCATTCGATTTATTATAATATCTATCAATTTATGAATGTCATTATAATATAACAAATGGTAATATTCATATTGAATAAATGTAACGAAAGTTCTTCAATCTGTCATTTTTATATTAAACACGACAATATATGACAAATTTACAAATATTGAAAACCTCCAAGTCATTAATATGTTCGATAAAACTTAATGACAGTTGAGGTTCATGAAGCTTCATTTCAAAATAAAATAGTGACCTTTTAGATAAAACTTTTTTTGCTATTACGTGTTGTACTGTATTGTGATCTAGTATTTTGTATGGAACCTAAGATACCATTTTCTTACATTGTGCTGCCTTAATTAAATTCATTTCTATTTAACGATGCGAACTTGAGGTGACATATTGTATCCATTATTATATTTTAAACATTATGAAACTGTTAAAATATTTGCGACGTCTTAATTTTTGCGATGCACTGTATGCATTTTGCCAAATTCATAGCTATAAGGAATTCAAGTTTTGTCTTTTGATTTATTTCCCATATATTCTTAACCGAAATCAAATAAGTATATGTCACCAAAAAAAGCTCATGTGACATTACATTCCTACTACAATAATGAGAAAGCAAGTTGGATCGTGCGTCATATAGTTTGACTTTATTTAAATTGTTTCACCATGAACTATAGCTATAGACAAACATATTAGTTTTTTATGATTTTGCCATGACTTATTGTCACGATATTAGATAAGAGCGGTCTATGGTTTGTGAACGATAAACATAGGCCAATATATTACAATATCACTGAGAACTAAATAACTTTATCTGTTCTAATTTCCCGAAAAAAACGTTTAGCTTTATGATAAATGGGTGCAGGTTTTGAACGAGTAAAAGAAAATTAATTCAAAAAAATGTGAAATAAGTGAAACAGATTCGTGGCTTTATGGGCCTTTTAAGGTATTTTTATGATTATAGTTTAAGGTATTTTTGAGAACCAACTAATAATATAGAATTTTTCTATATTTTATATGAGTTTGCATAAAGAATACGATATTTAAAAGTGCTTGATAAACAGTGATATTGTCTTGCTGGGAGCTTAATTGTTGAATGAAGTGCTATTTATTAAAAAGTCGTATTAATTCATGATGCTATAATAAAAAAAAGATTAGATTAAATTTGTGTTAGCTGCAATTCACCATATTAGAGACAAGAATTACATTAATACGAAGACAATAAGTGGCTTTGAGTTAGTGATAACACATGTTATTGCTAAATAAAGTATTATATATTCAAAAGTTATATTAATTCATAATGCTACAATAGAAATTGGGAATGTCTGCGTAACAAAATTGAGTATGTGCTTACTAACAACAAAGAAGCGTCGATTATCTCGTCTAACCTAACTATAGCTCAAATACCTTTGAAGTACGTATTTAAAATCCATGGTTATGTGCATTTGGTCATCAGTTTTGCATTACAAATCATGCATTATGTGCGCTGTAATTAGATTTTTATCAATTCTCGTGATTGTCATGTGATCATATTAGAGGTGATAATACAGCAGTTATGAAATAGATGTTTTTGTCTACAATGCAGGACCTGTAAAATTTTTTGAGGACGTTTTAATGTGGAAACATTCCATGAACAAGCGGTAGGAAGGAAGGTAATTGTGCACGTGCTTTAACGTATTAAGCTTACTGTACACTGTGAAAGATAAAATAGTTATTTGATGAACCGATAAACATGTACTCAGTAGGGAAAAGACAACAGTTAACTGACAGAAAGTCTTCTCCCTCAGTTATCTATTCAGCTGCACCTTCAAAATATGAAAAACAAGATCAACAAGGAAAGGCGGCGTTCAATGAACGCAACCCCCATATGACCCAGCAACAAGAACCAACGGCAAGGAGCCCAGGCGGACCCCAAACATAAAAGGGACAGGGCAACGACACGTTAATCATTAAATGATAAATAATTTGTAACTGATTAGGAATTCAAAGAAAATAATAATAGGCCCACAAAGGGGAAGGGGACAGAAGACCGGGGGAAGGGGGGGGGGTTAATCAAAGAAATAAAAACTAGAGGCAATGGGGAAGATACTTACCGTAGACGAGAAAACAACAAGGGACACAAGCAAAAGTGTCACCAAAACAGTATGAAACAACATAGACATACATCTGAGGAACACAGTGGGGCGCCGCCTTGGAACGGTCAGCAGCATAATAATGACTGCTGGGGAGTTTAAACCGGTTAATAGTGCACCAAACCTCGCTCTTAGCCCCACCATGTTCCTATAAACGAGACAGTGTAAATAAAATGAATCCCCGCCAAGTGAAATTCTAACAGTTGTCATGGTTACAAAAGGTTAAATAAGTAAAACACTAAAATGATCATGTAGAAACATATAAAAGTAAACCCAATGACCATAACAAAAGTACTCAATGTCCTAAAGGAAGACAGAGCAACAAGAAAATCACCTACAAGGGCCCGACGAAGCAAGGCAGAAGACGAACATTAAGACAATTCAGTCCCAAAGGGCTTTACGAAACTATCCATCATAGAGTCTCCCACTTGGTCCGTCAGATGCAATCAAAAAGAGGAAAGTGTAGTGTCCAACTGTAAAAGGGTTGAACACTAAACATGCAGTATGTCTTAAAATAGTAGGGTCATAACCTCTTTTAATAAAACGTTAATGATTTTAAAAAACAGCAGAAAAATTACCATGACCCAAAATCTTACGAAGTTTGTAAACCACATCGCCATAAAAACAGGCTGGCTAATCCCTTGTCGCAGAAGAGTTTTTAAATCACTATTGAATTTAGAAATTAAATCAAAGTAATGATTGTAAAATTTAGTAAAATATTTCCGTAATTTATGATAGCGGTAGCCCTGTTTTAGAAGCTTGCTGGTAATAAAAATATTCCGCTCGTTGAAATCCTTTTACGTTGTTACAAGCTCTAGCGAATCTAATTAACTGAGAACATAAACCCCCCGTAGGATGTTGCATGGGATACGTCTCCATCCAAATGTGGATAGTTAACTATACAAAAGTCAAAGTCATCTCTTTTATCATAAATTTTCGTGTGAATAGATTTGTTGTAGATAGTAATATGAAGATCCAAAAATGATGTACTAAAATTTCAAGAGTTCGTTTTATTAAGTTGTAGTTCATGTGGATAAATGTCAGACACCATTTGATCAAAATAAGGATTATCTAAATTAAAAATATCATCAAGGTATCTGGAAGTATTATTAAATGCGACTATAACATCTTGTTGTTTCTCTTCAGAGAGACTCAACATAAAGTCTCTTTCATAGCAGTACAAAAACAAATCGGCGACCAGGGTGCACAATTAGTACCCATAGGAATTCCTATGATCTGTTTAAATAAGGTATTAACCAAACCTGACATAAATGTTGTCTAAAAGAAAAGAGAGTGCTCTACAAACTTCGTCACAAGTCCACATAGTATAAATGTTTAACAATACCGTTAGTAAAAAAAGCTTTGTTTAGAATTACATGCTAGAAAGGTAACTTTTTCCCGTGCAAAAGTTTTCTGAATTAGGGAAATTAGTTTATCATTGATTAATTTATGTGGCAAAGTTGTTATAAAGTGTAGAAAAATCGTATGTACTGACAGTTGAAGCTTGAAAGTTATTAATTTTGAATTTATCCAAGATTTCACCAGAATTTTTAATTGACCAAAAGAGATGTTTGCCTGTGTTTTCATAGACTTTATCACAATATCTAATTACATGTGTTTTAATGGCAGTCAAACAAGACGTCAATAAAATAGAAAGTTTACTTGTAGTGCAAGATGTAGAATTAGCAAATAAATCTGGCTTTGTAAGGTTTTTTTATGTATTTAGGAATCCAATACATAATAGGAAGTTTGAGTTCTTTTTTCATTAATTTTGACTTTAAGATTGGAAATATTAGTTATATGATTGTTTACAATGTCTTTTTTCGGAGGCAGAGGTTTTAGAATACGCATTAGTGCTATTTCGTTCCTTATGCAAAACGTTAATGTAATGGATTCGTCAAAAATTATAATATTATTAGCCGCCTTGTCCGCTGGCACCAAAACAAATTTTGAATGAAAAGCTAGAATATCTTTTTTCAGATGTCTTAAAGTAAGTCTTGGTTTAGGTGGCAAAAGATGTTCATTTTCCACGATAAAAATTAATACGTGAATCAATAATTTTAAAGATGTTACGTTTCGTGTAACTAGAAACATTACTATCTGCATTTTCACGGCGACACCATTTGACCGAAAAATCCTCTATAGATTCAGCAATCCGACCACGACAAGCATTTAAAATCAATCTCAGAAGGAATTCTGTATTTAGGTCCTTTCAAGAATAAGTTACGAATTCTTTTGTCTGCAATTATATCAAAATTACCAGTGATTATATGGCCAAAATCTGAATTACAGAATTTAGAAGTATTGCAGTCTCAAGTTGTTAGAGTATTAGACTGAATATTTAAGTCAGAAACCACTTTGTTGTAATTAAATATGATATTTCTAACAGGTTTCTTATATTTATAGCAAATAACTGGTATCTCGGAGTTTTTGAAGTATAAAGGAACTGAATTAGTGACACGTTTATCACGAAAAATACTTGGTAAATCGATGAAATCGATACCTTTATTAAGAAAGGTTACTTTTTAGGAAATGCCTGTTGTGGTCAGAAGTGTTGTCGATATGAGGTCTTAAGACGTGCTGAGTATAACTTTGAATAAGATAAAGCTGCTGTATATAAAGGATCTGTTTTGAATAACTATATTATCTGCCTTCCGCGTCTAAGATTTTCAGAGATGATAATGAAAGGGAAGTAAGACGTGATAACATTGCATGTTTACCAGAGTTTTTTAAGATAATATTTAAGTCGGTGACAGACAGGGTAATTTTAGATTTACGTTTGATGTTGCCATTTCTACGTACTCCCGTGAGATCGGGATTTACGTTTACGAATATTCAGAATAGAAAATATATCAATGTTTGGATCTTTAGAGATGTTACCTTGTTGAAAAATATTGTCATTTAGGCCAAGTGGGAAAGGCGTTTTGTAAGTTGCTTGATCCATTTTAATTCTGCTAAGTGTCTAACTTTAACTTTAAAACTAGCAGAAGCATCAGAATCGTAAATTATTTGTTCCACTGGTTGAATTGAAACATTTTTTAAATGAATGACCATCTTTACGAAAATGTTGATATTAGAAAAGTTGTAAATTTTGTGCGATTTCTCATTTTATAAAAATGTTCACGGAATCGAATTTAAAAGAGAACGTCCTGTCCTGACCAACATACTGTATGCCACACCCAGGGGTGTTTCAAGTTAAAACATAAACAAAATGAGTTGCTTTTCAGTCAATATCTGTATTCAAAATAATATTAAAAGTTCTCCCATTTACATTAGACAGGTACTTTGTAGACCTGTGCGATAAAAAAGTTACAACATCCGCACCTCTTAGAATTACACTTATTAATAGAAGGATACACTCTAGCTCTATGAGGATAATTAGTATGTGTGATATTATATTTCTTAAGAATGGTATGATTTATAGGAGAAAGCCTAATGCGTAAAGAATTATTGAAAATATTAGAGTTAATGGATCGTGGAATATAAAATGAATTAACAGATGAAAAGTTTAAAGCCGAAAGAACGACGGATGGTGTTCGTCTAGGTGTACTGTGATTTCCCAATCTGTAAAGAATTAGTAGACGTAGAATGTACCCGAAGAGGTGAAAAAAGTGTTTTTTTGATTCTATTCAAGTTATTCATAATTATATGTAGTAATAAAATAATTCCGTGGTCCCGTGGGGCAAATATGAAAGTAAACTAGAGATCAAGTGTACAAGAAAGGGGTAAGATTAAAGAAAATTTGGGGTTCAAAAATAAACGGTGGAACCCCCTATAAGGCTGGAACATGAGGGGGACACCGACACTGAACGCAACACAAGAAAATATAACCAACATTGATTGCATGCACAGGAGCCAAACAACACGGTTGTGAGCATAAAATATGAAAAACAAGATCAACAAGGAAAGGCGGCGTTCAAAACAACCCCCAAAAGGAAGGAGCCCAGGCGGACCCCAAACATAAAAGACAGGCAACGACACGTTAATCATTAAATGATAAATAATTTGTAACTGATTAGGAATTCAAAGAAAATAATAATAGGGCCCACAAAGGGGAAGGGGACAGAAGACCGGGGAAGGGGGGGGGGTTAATCAAAGAAATAAAAACTAGAGGGCAATGGGGAAGATACTTACCGTAGACGAGAAAACAACAAGGGACACAGGCAAAAGTGTCACCAAAAACAGTATGAAACAACATAGACATACATCTGAGGAACACAGTGGGCGCCGCCTTGGAACGGTTAGCAGCATAATAATGACTGCTGGGGAGTTTAAAACCGGTTAAATGGTGCACCAAAACCTCGCTCTTAGCCGCCACCAATGTTCCTATAAACGAGACAGTGTAAATAAAATGAATCCCGCCAAGTGAAATTCTAACAGTTGTCATGGTTACAAAAGGTTAAATAAGTAAAACACTAAAATGATGCATGTAGAAACATATAAAAGTAAACCCAATGACCATAACAAAAGTACTCAATGGTCCTAAAGGAAGACAGAGCAACAAGAAAATCACCTACAAGGGCCCGACGAAGCAAGGCAGAAGACGAACATTAAGACAATTCAGTCCCAAAGGGCTTTACGAACTATCCATCATAGAGTCTCCCACTTGGTCCGTCAGATGCAATCAAAAGAGGAAAGTGTAGTGTCCAACTGTAAAAGGGTTGAACACTAAACATGCAGTATGTCTTAAAATAGTAGGGTCATAACCTCTTTTAATAAAACGTTTAATGATTTTAGTAAGAACAGCAGAAAAATTACCATGACCCAAAATCTTACGAAGTTCAAATCTTTTTTACACTTTATCTTAATCAGTTTTCAATGTGTTAAACGATTCGACAAATATGTGTTACCAATATGCATAGCTGTACTTAATTTTTAAAATGTTAATCTTTACGTGTTTCATAAACACGTAAATGCTAAGTTTAATTTCCGTATTATATCGGTATTAATCAAATTACCAAACTAACAAAGGTTAGTTAGTGATTCGTTTTCCTTTACAAACAAAGCAGTCACTTGATGTATTCATAAAACATATCTCAATATAATCGATATAATTAATTTCAGATTACCAATTCATGAAAATGTTATAAATTATCCGAATAGTGTATTTTAATTGGCTATAAACATAAAAAAATATTCCATCAAAAATGTCCATGTCGCTAAAAATTAAATTAATGATTTATCTTATTTTATCATTAGATGGCATATAATAATAAACAGCAATAATTGATATGAAATTGCAAAGCCTAAAGAAAATATATCGTTGTATCATATCAAATACAATGTCAGTGCAATTAGACAAATTGAGTCCTTTATAAAATATCACAATTTTTGTCATTATCAAATACTCAGTATAATGCAAAAAATGCAATAATATTTTGTTATGTTCAAAGATATTATATAGTTGAACGCAGATATGGAATTTTAATTTGTTTTTTTTCCCAGAGACAAAGACATGTTCCTCTTTACGTTAACATCAAAATGATCAGAACTTCGTTTTAAACTAAACATTTTATTTCGAACGTGCTTATTTGTCTTAACAATATTTATTAATGAATATTTAACGTTTAAGGTACATACTTCCATTATGGTTTAACATTTAGTTTAGCAACAAACATTAATATAACAATAAAAACAAAACAATAAATGCTCGCTTGAACATTATCTTTAAGTTAAAACATGAAATAAATATATGTGTTTTTCTTTATTATGTTGATGCATACGACACGCTTGATGAAACACATTTAGAATGACAGGTTGAATTTCTCCAATAAAATACGCTTAGTCTCATGTAATTATCAAATTCAAAATTTTATATTCTCTATGGAACATCCAGAACGCCCAATGTCGAATCGTAGTATCGTTCAGTGATTAGTCTATTGCAATTATTAGGGCATAATATGTTGTCATTATATGTTTTCTTATTCTGTTATTTGAAGTTATATCAATTGCCGTATATGTTTTGAATACTATTAATTTTATTTAATATACTTAGTTTACGTTATTATTCACTAAAATTCCTATTGTTAAGTAGATTTCCTTTGACGGGGAAACAAATCCAGATTGTCTGACACAATTCATAATTTTCCTAAATGGCTAAAGGGTTCTAATTCCTAAAGCGACACATCATACCTAAGTATGCTTAAGATTTGCCTTTCCTTTTGGCAAAATAACATCGTTGTTTTTTCCATCCAACAAGAGCAAATAAATGAATTAGTCAACCAGACAACCTAAATAAGATAACAACAACAACAACAACAAAAACAACTAAAAAAGGCAACAAACAATATGTGAATGGCGTTAACAGTTTGGAGCAAAAAGATTAGAATTTGAGCTAAGACTGAATACATTGATGCCAGTATTTCCAATTCTTCAACGGATATATATTTTGTCAGCAATATCTTTAACTTAATGTATTGTCTGCTGCTTTTTGACAGTCTAAGTGTATAGTAACAATGGTTTGCTCTCCTTAATAATAAAGCCATCATTCATTTAAATTAAATGTGTTTTCGGATGAAACGAAACGAAAACAAAGACCTATTTTAAAAGGTACATGAACATTTTTTTAAAGTGACATTGTGCCCATCCAAGGGTATATAGTGAATATCAAAATAAATTTTCATTTTGCCATAATTCCTTTTTATTAATTAAATTAAATAATTTACCCAAAAACAATAAAAAATGCACAGATCAAAATAAAATTTTTGTAAATATATATAAAAATTTATCTATAACGCTCAGTTTATAAAAAGAGTGGGGCAGTCTTTTTATATTTTAGGCAGATTTATAATCAACTTGACTATGAAAATATGAGCATAATGTCACTTTAATCTTTTTCCACAAATATAATAAAATTGAATATCGAATGAAGTATTCAGTAATCGTTACCAATGGCATCATTTTCTCAATGATACAAATGAAGTTTGAACGTATAACATAACCGAAAGGGGTTTTCATGGAATTAAGAACAATTAAATCAATATTTAAACCCTGGTCTGCATACTATGCAAAATGTGTTTAAATCTATCTATGATTCAAACAATTTCATTCACATAATAATTCTGACCAATTCGATGTTATAATTGAAAGCTTCACGGGTCGCTATCACTTATATAGTAACTGTTGTAATTATTAATGTTTGATTTACATTGAATTTCTATTTAAAAACGTTTGTATACAAATATATATATGCATTTGATTAAAGAAAAATGTGGAAAACCTGTATTTTGAAAATAATTTCTTTAATTTAAAAGTATACAGGTTTCATAAGTAAAGCATAAAGTTTTACGTTATAAAAGGAATACATATTTATATTGAATATAAAAATTTCTTATAACATTACTTTTCACTTTGACAACTGTTATTGAATATCGAAAACTTAGTGTCTCGAATAGGTTATTAAACAATTTCTGAGTTAGTCGTAGTCTTCAGTAAGTCTTATTATTTGCAATGAATTTCTATCACGTTTTAAGTATGTGTCCATATCCTGTAATATGATTAACCATTTTAGCTTTGTATTTAACAATACTTTATTTTATTCTTTTATTTAATTTTCGCGTTTCTGTTTTAAATAATTTCAGTCATACATTATTAGAAATACAAAGTTAATTCAATTGTGAAATATTGGAAATTATCATTGAATATATTATATTTCATAATGTCATTTCCAAAATAATAAAATAAATAAATCAACAAACCGATCAATCAACATCTGTCAAGTATTGTTTTCCTGTCAAATGGTGAATGAATTATTGGAAATTCCATAGAGAGTATTGTATTCAGGAAATACGATAATGTCATGATCACCAGAATGTGATACTGGGTGAGTCTAATTTACTTAAAGCATGCATATCATAGTGTATCTATTCATGATCTCAGCAAGGATACTATTATTAATGGCATTCATGCACACTCGTATAGTATTAGCCAATTATCTATAAATGAAATATGGCTCTTTGGTAAACACCCACATCAACAACGACACATAGACTGAGATATTTTTATAAAAATGAGGAAGAAGTGTCATATAATCTTAATAGCTAAAATAATTCAAACAAAAATAAAGAAATAGAGCAGGACGGTACTAAAGCAGGTCGTTACATTTACGGTAAATCACAGCTGTTGTCAAATTGATAACACAAACAATTAAGCAGTCAAAATATCTTATATGATAATGATATATCCATTTGTTATGCATGATGATGATGTTACAAAAATAATGACTTTTAAAGAATAATTTAGATTTTGTTTACATTTAAAGGCATGCTGGCCTTAAAATCACAAACAGTGTATCATACATCCTTTTTAGAGATTATTGTTCAACGGTGTAACATTTTCTGAAAGCATGCTTGATTTTAATGCCTAAAGTATTCTTTGTCCTGTACATTTTGTTTTGCCTGAAAATGGTCGTGCATTTAAACAATCAGTATTGATTTGTTGTATTATTGTGCCAAATAAAAATATCCCTATCCAACGCCCTTTAAGATTGCATTTGGATAATATTTGAGCACCAAATAATAGTTTGTTCTTTTAACTTCTTGCAGGGACGACTGTAGTAGAAAAGAAAGGACCTTGAACGGAACATTTCCGTCAAAGGACAAATGAATTATTCATCAATGTGTTGTACAGTCGCTCTAGACAATAACCCTTTAATTGAAAGATCAATACAAGAATTGTATACACGCATTATTGCATAACACAAATGATACAAAAAAGCAATTTAAATACAATAAAATATTACGCCAAACAGCCATACAATGTTTTGTTTGGGTTTAACTGTACAAAATGAAAAAAAAAATAAATAAAAAAAATAAACACATCAGCAATTTATCTTTTAAACGTTTTTTCTTTCACGCTATCAATATCTACGTTCATGTACATATCAAGTTTTTAACTAGTATATTGCTGTTTTTATGTTTTTGTAAGTGATTTTTTAGGATATATAATGCACTGTAATATATACAATAAGATCTTTAATCACATATATCGTCTAGTAAGGAAGGTTGTTATAGTTGGTCACCTCACGTACAAACTCATCATAATCACCCAGTTTTTTGTAATGTCGTCATTCTTTTCTTATGGAACAAAGTAGCAAAATATTTACAATACCATATACTTAGTTAAATGTCTGTTGTAATTATTGTTATACTATCTTCAAAGGAAAACTATGCACATCTTTTCATAAATAAGGGTGTGTTAGAATTTATATTATCTTCATGTTTGCATTTTGTAGACATAAGAAGTTTATTGGTAAAGGAAAATATGAAGGATAAGAAATTCATAGAAATGATAAGCAAGTTGTTACCTCATAAAATAATCAGTTATCAGTTTATTTTATTCTTTTTGCATTGATTGTTGCATTGAGGTAGACTTTAAAGCTTTGTAACAATATAATGCTTACAAAGAATGTATGGTTTTTTGTTTGTTTTTTTTTTATTTATTTGTTTCATGATTTTCAGAGTAAACATAAAGTTACTGACTTTTGAAAGAATATGGTTGTAGCATTCTTCTTTTCTATTAATTAATTAATTAGATAATTAGGTTATTAATTAATTTTATTATATGATCTAAATATAGCTGCAATCTCATTGGTCAAAGCAGTAGTCAACAGAACTGATTTTTAAAATCATATTTACTGGGTGTAGTATCATATTCACTGGCTGAATTGGATTTTCCCAGTCTAAAAATAGATTGAGACTCATATTCAATGATCATACACCGTAGACTGTTTATTATGCGTGTTAATTAAAAAATAATTGTTGCTTTTTGTTCTTTATGGCATATTTCTCGATTAAAATATCAATTCTTTACTATTATACTTAAAGGCTACACCATAATGATGAGTATAAACTTGAATTATTTTTGTATGCGCAGCGTTCGCGTAGTCGTTGCACGCCTAACACGTGCGTCTTCTTTCCCGCGCTTCAACGAAGCAAAATTTGTACATGTATATAAGGTTGTACTTTTGTGTTTTTTTTTATTTCTTAGCCTATTCATATAATAAAACAATTATTGACTAGTGAACCATTGAATATGATGTGATATTCACCGGCAGAAAGTCATATTGACCTCGGCTATCGCCTCGGTCAATATGTCATCTGCCGGTGAAATCACATCATATTCAATGGTTCACTAGTCAATAATTGTTTAATAACGTCTGAAACGAAACGGCTTTCTTCTTATAAAAAAAAACATTTGCTGGACGTGACTTATATATGCAGAACCACACAAACAGAAACGATGCAAATGACAAAGAAGACAAAACAAACACGTTTGCATGAAAGAATGTGTGGACAAAATAATGGATACATCTTGCTTGTACATAGTCCGCTCATAATGGCAATTATATTTTAATGGAGCATACGTTATCACCTTATTTGATTTTGTTTTCATTAGTTAAGTGCTGTTACTGGCAATTTGATAGTTATCTTATTTTAAAACTGACATCCTTATTGATGAATCCCTCTAAGAAAAACTTACGAAAAGGAATGTTTTAACTTCGAGTAATTTCCGTTATGGAAAAATGAATGAACCACTTAACAATAATTTATTATTGATGTTTCTATTAATATGTTTATGATGTGTTTATATCTCTTTGAAATAGCTGTGAATAGTTTCCTATTGTTTCAAAGTTCTAGGCTAATACTTCGGATATAAAATAGAGATTGGTCTTACTGTTGCAATCAGACATCAATATAACTGGAAGATTGATTCAGGAAATAAGACGTTCTTTTCATATCAACTCGAACAAGTAAATCACAAATATGGAGTTATGTATAACATTAGGTGAATGGTATCAGTACGAAAACATACCATATTCATAACCAGTGTAACTTGTAATTATACACAATGAGCAACCTTTGCCAAATTAATAGATAAGAATACAAATTACCAAATTGTTAAAAGAGACCTGCAACATTATCGTTTTTATTTTCGTTTTAAGTGTACTTTCCCTATCAAGCTCAAAACAGTCGAGTCGCATTTTTTCTGTGTCGGGTGTTCCTTAACAATTCTACCTTTTCGCTCTCTTTTACTTTTCTATGAACGTTTAAGTTGCTTTCAAAGAATTCCTCAATTAGAGAATTAATATTCAGTTCGTTAAATTATAATGTATTACATTATACAATATGAACTAGATCTAAATAAAGAACAAATTGTTTGAAGTATTGTAATAGTAGATACAAATCATATATAACTATTAACATGATATATTGTTCTTCAGCAAAACTAGCAATTATGATTAATTTATATGTACTATTTTATTATAATATTAATGATCTTAATATTAATATCTTTGATTTATTAAAATATCATCATTATATACGTTTTCAACATGAGAAATGCAAGTCATGAAATTAATAAAGATTTCCTTCCATGATATCATTTTAGATAACATTAAAAAGAAAGTCCGAAGAAAACTTTATTGTTATTACTCGCGATCGTTCATTGCCAAACATGTTTTTTTTTCCTGAATATTATAGAGTCTCATCAGATAATTCCGAGTTCACCAATTTTGTTTAAAGTGACATTATGCTCATATTTTCATAGTCAAATTGAGCTTGAATTGACTTTAGATTTCAAAAGATTGACTGTTTGATCAACAGGTGATATTTGAAAATGTTTAGGATAAAATTATAAATCTGCCTTAAATATAAAAAGACTGCCCCACTCTTTGTTTTAAAACTGAACGGTATACTTAAATTCTAATGGATATTTACAGAAAATTCCTTAGGATCCGTGCGTTATTAATTGTTTTTGCGAAGTCAATTATTAAATCAAAAGGAGTTATTGCAAAATAAAAATTTATTTACATATTCACATGTTCACTCACTATATACCCTTGGATGGGCATAATGTCACTAACAACCTAATACGAATTTATAACTGTTTTGAAACACAAAATTGTCAAAAGAACAATTTGACTGAACACGTCTTTGGATAATTCTTAGTTCAAAATTTTATCACTTTCATGTTTAGATATTGCATTCTGCTTAAGCAGGGATTGGACGTTAGCTTCCATTTCCATGACAGGCTCAAACCGAGCAGGCTATTTTAGCCTTCTTTCTTAATTCAGTTTTTTTTATTCTTTTCTCAACGATACAATTATTCACTCATAGACTATACATACATATTATTTATTGCCAATTTGTTTCATTTAGCGAAGTGTGTTTAACAGGCGATTGTAGATTGTTTACGTAATAAGTAAACCTTATAATATAATACTAAATAGTGGAGTTAATAAAATTTTAAAATACATACATACCGTACCGTCGTTTTAAAATTGATAATGCATGATAAATATAAACGGTCATGTGTGTATTAGAATAGTGATAGCAAAACCTTTATTGCGTTTATAGCCTTACACAACGAAGATATTGATTCAATGACGTTAAACGATAACACACCACTATATAATTTTATTTTTTATTTTCTGTATATACTGTAATGACATTATTGTCTAACATAACCTTACATATAACAACAATCTAAAATAATCAAACATTTTATTCATTTTAAGTGTATTGATCATTTACAAAAAGGTCAACTGTCTGTAGTAGCAATCAATTTTGCAGTGGCAACTCTTACTTTGCTTTGTTGTTTCAAAAATACAGAACCTAAAAGATGTACCATTGACTGAAAATCAGTCTTATACCCTTTTTTTTGTTAGTGTTATACTATTGTTATATTGCTTGAATCGTTTGTGGGAAATTGTCCTTAAATGCATTTTAGACAAAAACAATCTAAGACCCTCTGAGCTAAACTGGAAATAGGTTAAGTAATTTATTGTCCTCAAAATGAACACGCTAGACAATCGTTTAGATAACCCACAAATGACAATAATGTTCTAAACCAATATCGTGCCAATGATTCAAAGCACGGATAGATATACTTAATTTTCAAATAAAGATCAAGAACTGATCTGTTCGTTTGTTATATACGCGTATGTTCATCAGGAAGCAAGTAAATCAATTGAAACTGAAATATTAAGGAAAGGTTTTGTACATTATTTGTCGTTAAATGTGCTTTTTGCCGAACTATTTAAATGCTTGCGGTAAATGCAAAGTAAAAAAAAACAAACACAAATATCTATTCGGAAATGCTAATACATGTATTATGCAAGTTTTCATCTCGAAGTTTTATCTTTTATTAAAGTCCATTATAATACGTGGTGCAAATACAACATACAGCAAAAGATAGCTATAACATCCATATCATCATGCGCATTATTATCATGCCTTGTACTATGGTGCAGGCGCTGATGTTTTCAACTCGGGAATATGTCACATTGGATGGACATACGTTCTAGCTCTAGTGGGAGCGGCGATATCTATCTTTTGCCCGATTTTGTTCTATTTCAGTGCTGAAGAAACATCTCAAAACGAAGAGTTTGACTTTAAGATTTAATTAAGTGGTTTAATTACTCATGTACTTAATCAAGGGAAGCAACTTTTTACTTTATTTGTTGACTACACAAAAGCATTTGATTATGTCGTAAGAGAAAGTCTTTGGTATAAATTAATTCATTTAGGATTAAGAGGAAATATATTAAACATAATAAAGTCTATTTACGATTCAGTTAAATCTAGAGTTAAGTTTTGCAATAACTTAAGTGAAGACTACGCATGCGCACTAGGCTTAAGACAGGGTGAGTGTTTATCACCATTTTTATTTTCTATGTTTATCAACGATTTAGAGGATTTATTTATTCATAATAAAGCGGATGGAATTGATGTAAATATGTTTAAAATATTCATGTTATTATATGCTGATGACATTGTTATTTTTGCAAATTCAGCTGAATCCTTGCAACGTAGTATTAATTTATTGTATGATTATTGTATGCAATGGAAACTCAAAGTAAATGTTTCGAAAACTAAAGTAATGATATTTAAGAAAGGTGGTTATAATTTCTCGTTTTATTTTAATCATGAGTCAATCGAAATTGTTAAAACATTTTGTTATTTAGGTATTGTGTTTACAACAGGAGGATCATTAAGTACAGCACAAAAAACATTATCTGGTCAAGCCCAGAAGGCTATTTTCAAATTAGAGAAATATTTGTATAAGTTTACTTATATACCCCCAAAACATAAATTAGAATTGTTTGATAAGCTTGTAGCTCCAATATTAAATTATTGTTCCGAGGTATGCTGTTTCGCTAATGATTTATCGATTGAGAGAGTACATTTACAATTCTGTAAAAAACTATTAGGTGTAAAGAAAACTACACAGAATGACTTCATTTATGGTGAATTAGGTCGAACTACTTTTAAAACTATACAAATGTACAAAGCAATAAAATTTTGGCTAAGAATATTACAAACGAAACAAAATAAATATATTGTTATTGTTTACGACTTACTTAAATCAGATCTAGACATGTATCCTAGTAAAGTAAATTGGTGTTCATTATTGAAAAATCTATTATGTTCACTTGGATTTGTTGACGCTTGGATTTACCAAGGAGTATGAAATGTTGAGATGTTTTTGTCTGTAACAAAACAAAGGTTAAATGATCATTTTATTCAAAACTGGAATGCAAGACTAAATCAATCCAGTAGGGCTTTATTTTATAATTATGCAATATCATCTTTTAGATTTCAGCCTTATTTGGAATGTTTTAATGTTCAAAAATTTTGTCAAGCGTTTTCCCGTTTACGTGTCTCTTCTCATAGATTACAGATAGAAGCTGGTAGATGGTCTAGGCCACATAGGACCCCTTTAAATGAAAGAATATGTGTAAGATGAGGGAAAATTGAAGACGAATATCATTTTATATTAGAATGTTTGTTATTTATTGATATAAGAAAAAAGTATATTGATAGACGCTTTTGGATAAAACCTAGTATGCGAAAATTGGTTGAACTTGTAAATTCAGAAAATAAGAACACTCTTCGAAACCTTGGAATATATATCTATAATGCCTTTAATATTCGAAATTCAGTTCTATATACCAATTAAAAGTTTTCAAATAAATCATTAAATAGATATTGGTATTTTAGATGTATAGTCATAAGTAAAATAGATATGTAATATATATTGTATTGTAATAAGCATCTTAATAAGAAATGTATTGATATTCGCATAAGTATATATCTCAAACACATGTCTAACATACGTTATATAATTATGTATATTTGCATGTCATACAATCGGTCTTACAGTTTCGTTTCGGTAAGACTGATTAAATATGGGATTATTAGCATAATAGGAATCTATATATAATATAATCTATGTATCTTGGGTCAATAGTGAGGTAAGATATGTAGATAAACTAATTTAGTTTAATGATTTATGTAATGTAGTAAATATTAATTATGTTTGTTGTGACACTACTTCATAGATTAACATCATGGTAAATTATATTAATTTTCGGTAGCTAAACATTTCGAGAACAGAACATTTAATTCATGCAATCATTTTAACAGATAAGAAGTACGTGAGTGTAAGACAAACATAAATTAATATTTGCATTGTTCTACGTTCTAACGAATAAGTTGTTATTATGACCTTCTCCTGTAAAGTCATAATTATATTGTGATAATGTTTTTATTTTAACATATGCACTGTTCGTTATCTTGTAAATATGCTGTATTACGTCATCATGGGCTTATAAGCCTTTTTGATTGAAATAAAATGTCTGTCTGTCTGTCTTTAATAGCATACAACCAATGTCAATATCTAATTGTTAGTGTCGGCCATGTTGATTGTGCTTGTCGAACTGAGAGAGAAGAACAATTATATGCATTCCATTTGTAATAACCATTTAAGTTTGGAAAGCATTATGACAAAATAAGTTATTTAGATTGGTTTAAAATTTTGGTCGTTAAATATACGTTAATGGCTAAATACGTCATTTTGTTTAGTTAAAGCCGAGACTTGAATATATATAACATAAGCGATGGTTCAGAAAATAGCCTTTTTGTGTTAAAAACAGAATTGTTAAGTATAGAAAATATGTGCTTTGATACAAATGAATATATATCATATGTTTTTTTATGTTTCTCGTTCTTGTTTGCTTTTGTTTTAAATAATTTATACTCTTTATTTTAGGCATGCGTCGTTTATTAGATGCCAATTACAAGTTGAAATGAACAAAATATATTTACAACTACAGCATTTTGTTTCTTGTGTATACAAGTAGAAAAGTATTTATAATTGAGTAAAACGAAATCAGAACGTTATTCTTTTGTAAGTGTTTTTTTAACAGTGACATTAAATAAAGAAAAATAGAATCCCTGAAGACACCCAAAGCAGAAAAACTGGAGAAGTTGAAGGTTTTGTTTGATATGTAGCGTTCTATGCAGTTATTAGTATCCTTTTTCAAGCACACATGCATTTTGCCAAAGCAGCACATGTCGTTTTAATATCTAGATAATAATACTGACATGTTTTAAAGTGTTGAAGATACAGACTTTACTGAATATGTGTCATTTTAGTAAGTTTAATTACATACATGCATTGAGATTTTAAAAACGGGATTATATTATAATTGTATTATTATTTAGTATAATTGTAATAATTTCAACTGTATATGTTAAAAACATTTATGATCTTTTTACAAATAAATCCTTTAATATTTGCATTATTTCAAAAAAGTATTAAATTTCGATGTAAAAGCAACATTAAAACAGGCTTTGTAAACTACGGGATAAATCATTTCATTACTTAGAAATTCATTTAAGTAAAAGATTATCCTAAAACAAAATTTAATAAGAAACTATATAGAATATTGGAAGATAGCTAAGACGTTCGTTTGTATCTATATTGTATCTATATTGTCTAAAATACACTATCCATTACTATCCTGCACTGAGATTGTCATATGTATTCTATTTGATTAATTTGACAGAGAAGCCAAGCTATATTTTAGAAGAATTTTGAAACGCACAAAATGTCAGTGACAAAATAACTTAGAATTATCACTCTGAAATCTCGTACGTAAGTCTAGCACTTGAATCGTTCACTAGCAGCAAGATTATGTCCATTTAAATTGTCAGTAAACATTTCAAACGAACAAAAGACTATTAGATTTACATTTCCATTCAGCCTCTCAAGCGACTGAATATTTAAACAACTCTAACGCGATCAATTCGATAACGTAGACACGTTCAAAAAACTTTTCACATTCATTTTTTCCTATAATGGTAGATCAAGAACTGATATATACAACTGCAGAGTTAACAGTAAAAACAGTGTAGTTCCTTATAATTGATCGGATTAAATTAACAATGTCCTTTCTTGCATTGTTTGGGAAAACCGAACATTTTGCATTTTATTAAATAGCCGTGAAATCTTAACAGAAGTTATAACATTTTC